>NC_056728.1:1398527255-1398539755 GCF_019279795.1 Protopterus annectens
CAGTTACAAATGGCATCCCACAAGGCTCAGTCCTGGGACCTCTCTTATTCGGTATATATTTCTCAGAGGTACAGGCTAACATGGGTGGACTATGGCTGACCAAGTTCACAGATGACTACAAACTGGGTGCCGTAATCGACTCTCCGGCTGACACAAGCATCCCCCAAAAGGGTCTCACAGAGACGGATAACTGGTGCCAGAGCCATGGCCTAAAGCTAAATGCCAAAAAGTGCATAGTCATCCCCTTTGGGAAAAACAAAGTGCCCACAAATTACCACATAGGTGGTAATCCATTAAGTACGGAAGAAGTAAT
Organism: Protopterus annectens; assembly: GCF_019279795.1. NCBI lineage: Eukaryota > Metazoa > Chordata > Ceratodontiformes > Protopteridae > Protopterus > Protopterus annectens. The sequence continues at coordinate 1,398,527,569 of NC_056728.1, forward strand.
TAGGGACTTGGGGACCCAAGTAGATAGCAATCTCTCCTTTGACAATCACGCTGCCAAAGTGATTCGAAAGACCTTCTATATAGCCCACCTTATCATGAAAGGATTCACATCTAGATCAAGAGAGGTCATTGTGCCCCTCTACTCATCACTTATCAGACCCATAATTTAATACAATGCCCCATTTGGGATGTACCTTACCCGACACCTGCAGCAACTGGAAAGATCCCAAAAGTACCTCACCAAGAGGATCAAGGGGCTCAAACAGATGCTCTATGCAGCTCAGCTAAAGAAACTCCAGCTCTACTCAGTTGTGTACCGCCTACTCAGAGGCGATCTGTGTCTGATGTATAAAGCCATGTCCAGCCCAGAATTAATGACATGCTTCACCTCAGGAAATCCAAATTCCTTAGAGCTACATGCTCCAGGGACTTGAACCTCAGCACAGAAATAAATAGGACATGCTGGAGAGACAGATTCATATCCCAGAGGCTCCCCTCACTCTGGAACAAAATCCCAATCCATGTTAGGCAGAGCCCCTCACTGACCCTCTTCAAGAGAAATCTTGACAAGTGGATGGGAGATCGTAAGTTTACCCCCAGGGATCTCTTCTGTGTCCCTGCTTGACAGAGGTACAGTAAACTAACCTTAAAAGGGCTACCTTCTGTGACCTACTATACAGAGGCACAGCCAACTAATCTAAAAGGGTGGCGAAAGCCAAACACACTCGCGCTAGGCTTATAAATGCCCTAGGGCAGCTAGCCTAGTATCAACCTATGAACGTATGAACCTATGAACATGCACAAGCACACTCGCATGTATGGCCAATTTAGAGCATATAATCCACCTACTGAATGTCTTCAGAATGTGGAAGGAAACTGGAGCACCCAGAGAAAACCCACACAAACACAGGGAGGATATGCAGACTTCGTACAGAAGGCACCCCAGCCGAGAATTGTACTGGAGAACATCTTGCTGTGAGGCGACAATGCTACCTGCTGTGCCACTGTGAAAAAACTGAGTATGACCTCTCACTAATAACATTCCATTCCATCTAAAACAGACAAAAACAACAACTGGCCGAAAAGAAAATATGCAGATTTGTACTACTTGCAGATAGAGTATACATCACTGCGATCTCTTGAAAGGCCTCAGATGGTATCAGAGCTATACTTTTGCTTGGCTCCCTCCTTTACAAAATAATCATACAAGGTTATTGTCCTCCCCATAAAACAAACTGCCTTATTAGAACCAAGCATACTCCCTTAGAGAAAAGATATTAAAGAAGTTATACATACATCTTAGATGATTCTGGCACTTGCCAGCAGAAGTCAAAATACAACAGTGTCTGCATACATTTAAAAATGAATTAAAGGAACGCATATGCAAAAAACTACCTGTTTACATTTTAAAGATAATGGTTAAAAAAGCCACAACACTGTGCCACTTTCAATTAACCAAAGGAAATGACTGATGAATTGTTGCATTAGATGTATAACCACTATTGTTGATTTGCTTATTGAACTTGATTATTATAACCCTTCACTTTATGGTAATTACTGTTTACATGCCAGTCTGTTGCCACTGTACCCGATTACATTAATCTAGTGCCCTTAGAGCCTTGGTTGTGACTAAACTGAGTTGATGACCACTTTACTCAGCCAGTTACCAAACTGAAATCAGTATATTAATTAATAACTAAATAAAATAAACTGTTGATGATGCAACAAAAGTTTAGATAAATGCACATGGCATATTAATAGTGTTAATAAACAAAATTTAATCTACACAGTCTACCATATATTTGTTTAATTGTATCCTTTGTCTGAAATCTACTGTTAGGATAGATAAGGTTCATAGGTACATATGCACAGATATATGAATGCATATCTAAATTATAGGTGCATGTATAGTTGTACTGCATTTGTCTCAATGTACAAAAGGTTGAATTGTTTCACAGTACTGATATGTGACTGAGTGCACCTACTGCATGTCTTCTTAGATAGAATGGCAATAATGCCAAAGTGCCATTTACATAAAGAATTTGTATTTTATAGAGCTTAATGATTTTCTCATAGTAATGGGTGGGTTCTGTATGTTTTTTAGTTTGTTTGTTGTTAGTAGTGTTTGTGTTTGGGAATCAATGCAAGTACAACATTTTCCAAGGTAACAGGACCATGGAGTTGGTATATTTAAGTTTGAGGGATGTGGAAAGATTGCACATTAATCCTCGGACAGCATAAGAAGGTTCATTGTTGATTAACACAAGAAAAAAGTGTTGATTCTGAAAGGTTAGCTCTTCTTCTTCTTCTTCTTTCGGCTTTTTCCCGGTTAGGGGTCACCACAGCGGATCACCGTCTGCTCATGATTGGCAGTGATGTTTTACGGTGTCATGTTGCCAGCCTGGCGCCCAACCTTCCACAAAAGGCACACATACACACAGACACACACACACACACGCACACACACACACACACACACACACACACACACACACACACACACACACACACACACACGCACTCATACCTAGGGCTAATTTAGTGTGTCCAATCCACCTACAGCATGTCTTTGGGATGTGGGAGGAAACCCACGCGTCCACAGGGAGGACATGCAGACTCCGCACAGAAGGCACCCCAGCCGAGGATCGAACCAGAGAACCTGTTGCTGTGAGGTGGCAACGCTAACCGCTGCACCACAGTGGCCACCCTCTAAAAGGTTAACTCTACTGAAAGGAAAAGCAGGGCTCATTGCAGAGTAAAGGAAGAAAATGTAACGTTTTTAAAAGATTAAACCTTCTGACATGAAAAAGTTCATTGATGAGTAAAGTAAGAAAATAGTACTGCTTCTAAAAGGTTAAGCCCTCTGACAGGAAATAGGGTTCCCTTGCTGTGTGAGGTTTGAAAGAGGCGCTGATTTTTTGAAAGTAAACTGGTGCTTCCTCTTCACACCTGTATAATGTACTTTCTTTCGATCCTGCCCTCAGCCGATGACAGATGAAGGCATCTCTCACCCTAGCTTTATTCGATGCAATTTGTATAATGGTTTTCTGTTGTCATCCTAGTTTTATTTGATGTAAATTGTGTAAAGTTATATTTCTGTAACTGTGTAAATGGACTTTATTATGTATCCTATATGTGGAGCTTTTCTTCCTAGGCCTCCACTGAAAAAAGACTTGCGTGCAGTCAGACTTTCCCGGTAACCAAATGTAAAATAAATAAATAACCCTTCTGAAAGTGGAAAGGGGCTCATGGCTGTAGAGCACAAGAAAAAAAAATGTACAAACTTGGTAAACTGGTTATATGTTACCCTAAATAAAAATAAAAGAAGTAATAAGCAGAACAGTGTCTGTGTTGGTCTCATGGAAGTAAAGAAAAATTCTGCTGAGGTGCATCCGTAACAGTTAAGCAGAGACAGCTATGTTGGCCAGTAAGTCTGGAGCAGCAGAATGGCAGTGTTTGCATCAGTGTATTGCTGATAAGCAAAAGTAAAGGCATGATTTGCAGTTAGTTGGAAGTAATGAGTCTGCCTCTGGTTTAATACAAACTGAAATAAATGATGCTGTGGGGCAGAACTTGAATACCGTTAACAGACAAGAATTTGTGAAAAAGGCACTCAGTCTTCTTACAGGAAATGTGCTAGTGCAATAAAGTGTTAACCAGGCACAAGAGATATTAAATGAAAATATCTTGCAGTGCTATATAATTCTCCAAGAGAAATTAGATAATTCAGTGAGATTGCAGAGCTGTTAGGACAAGCAGAGGACGCTGTCTTCAAGTAGAATAGCTCAAAAACTATGGTAGAACAGATGATTTCTGGGAATAAAAATAAAATGTAAGAGAGATTACAAATTTGTTGGCTGAATGTGACCAGCAAATAACACAGAAAAGTAAAATGGTCAAAGATAAGGTTGATTTATTCCACAATCCATCTGTATTTTTTATACGGGTGGGAATAGTGAAATACAAAGGAAGCCTGGAAGTGCTAAATCAACAGACATTACAGATCTAAAACAAAAATGAACAAAGTCATTTGGTGTTAGAACTTGAAAGACAAAATAAAACTTAGTATCACACCTGAACTGAGATCAATTTTACAAAGTCAAAAAAGGTGATATGAGCTACATACCTTTAACATAACAGTTCCCTGCTTGATGTAAAAAATGAGTCACTAAAAGCAAAGTCAAGAGTTGTACATAGACTCTAGACGTAGTGAAACCAGAGCTTGTAAGATTACTTATTGAGTCCAGGAAATCTGAGCCACAAAACAGGAAACTGTTGAGTAGATTATATAAAGCAATTCATAGTAATTACTAAAGTCATTGGAAAGAGTTAATGGCAGATTGGAAGACATGGCTCGCTAGGGGATATACGATCGAGCAGTGGCAAGATGTATGTCAGGCCCCCACATACACCACCAAGTACTTGTACAGATATTTCTATATTCCAGAAGGCATAAATGAATGTTTCCAGGGGCAGACAACAGATGCTGGAGACATAGATTAGAGATGGTGAACAAGTTCATAGGTTGGTACTAGGCTTTCAGCCCTAGGGCCTATACAAGCCTAGCCATAACAATTCCCTGGCTATTACTTCCCTGGTCCCTTGTCTAGCAGGGCAATTGACGTGATCTCTGGAGTGAATTTCCTATATCCCATCCAATCATCAGGGTTCTTTCTGAAGAGGGCCAAAGAGGCGCTCAGCTTGACATGTATGGGCAGTCTATTCCAGACTATGGGGAGTCTCTGGGTCAGGAGCCTATCCCTCCAGCATGTATTGTTCATTTTGAGGACCAGGTTTAGATCCCTGGAGTGTGTGGCTCTGAAGGAATTGGGATTTCTTGAAGTGTAGCATGTCCAACAGCTCTGGGTTTGACATGGCCTTGTATGTTAAGCAGAGATCACCTCTGAGCAGGCGATATGCGACAGAGTATAGCTGGAGTTTTTTTAGACAGTAAGCATAAGGCATCTGCTTTAGGCTTGTGATTATTTTAGTGAGGTATTTCTGTGGCCTTTCCAGTTGTTGCAGATGGCTTGTGAGGTACATACCAAATGGGGTGTTGTACTCTATAATGGGTTTAATGAGGGATGAGTACAGTGGGACAATGACCTCCTTTTCTCTGGATGAAAAGCTCTTAATGATAAGGTATGCCACATAGAAGGATTTCCTGACTGTTTTGGCGATGTGGTTATTGAAGGTGAGACCACTGTCCACTTGTGTCCCTAGGTCCCTTATCACACTTTCAGTGTTTAGTGTACTGCCACTTATGTGGTAATTCATGGGTACATGGTTTTTCCCAAAGGGAATAACTATACATTTCTTGGCATTGAGCTTGAGCCCATGGCTCTGGCACCAAGCATCTGTTTCTGTAAGGCCCTTTTGTAGAATATCAACATCATTTGGGGATTCAATAGTGGCTCACAGTTTGCAGTCTTCTGAGAACTTTGTTAGCCAGAGTCCCTTAGTGCTGGCCTGTAATTCAGAGAGGTAGATGCCAAACAAGAGCGGTCCCAGAACTGAACCCTGAGGTACTCCACTTGTCACTTGTCTGGAGCTGGATTTTGAGTCGGTTACTTTCACAGTGTGGGTTCTGTCAGTAAGCCAGTTGGCAACCCATCGAGTGATGTAGGGATTAATGCCCAGCTTAGTAAGTTTATCTGTGATTCCAGAGTGGGGGATGGTGTGAAAGGCCTTGGCGAGGTCCAGATAGGCGTGTGGACCACCTTGCTTTCATCCACAGCTCTGGATACTGATTCGAAGAAGTCAATCAGGTTGAGGAGACAAGCTTGACCCTTTACAAAACCAAACGGGCTGGGGTCCAGTGTTTGAAGATTGCCAGTGTCTTTGTTTATAAGTTCCATGATAATATGTTCCATGGCTTTGCAGATCAGTCTCGTCAGACTGATGGGACGATAGTTCTCAGGATCCAAGGTGGATCCCCCCCTTGTGGAGTGGGATAACTGTAGCTGTGCGCCACTCATTGGGCACTAAGCCTGAGGTGAGGCAATGATTAAACATGTCACCTAGGTGAGGTTGCCACTTCATTTTGTATTTTATGTAGTACACAGCCTGGGTTGTCGTCTGGTCCTGTGGATGCTGTATTCTTAGCTTTGGAGATTGCGTTTTTTACCTGTGTGGTCATGATTACCGGAATCTGGCAGTCTTTTGATATTGAGCTGGGCCCTTTAGGGGGTGAGAAGGGGGTGAAGTTGGCAGTGAATCGATCTTCCAGGATATTGGCAATATCCTTGGGATCAGTATATTTAATGCCATTCTGTTGTAGCTCAGAACAGATCTGAGCATTGCCATTTAGATTCTTGACATAACTATAGAATGCCTTGTGGTTGTCCTTGGAATATTTGGCAATTTTATTTTCGTAACTAGCTTTGGAGGATTTTGTGAGGGATCACAGCTTCTTACCGAGGCTGGTAAGGGAGTATTTTGCATCCTGGGATTTTCCTCTTTTCTGCAGCAGTTTCTTCCTTCTGTTGTATAGTTTGTTTATGGCAGAGGACCACCAGATTGGCTTCTTTTTTTTGGAGGCGAGCGTCTTGGTTCTATTTGGAATGGCACGATTCATGCATGAGTGGATGTGCTCGTACAGTGCCTTAGTGTAGGATTCAGCAGTCAAACTTTCAGTTCCCATCTGCATGGGTGTCATGAACTTTGCCACTTCTGACTTGAGTAGCATGAAGTTAGCTTTGGAGAAGTTTTTTATGAAAGTTTCCCTACTGGGGGGTGGGGGTAGGATGTGGACGTCAAGGGTGATTAGCTTATGGTCAGGCCTGACCAACGAGGGGGTGACCACTGACGTGGAACATCAATCTCCCATGTTGGTAATGACCAGGTCTAGGATATTTGAGCCCCTGGTGGGACTGTGGATTAATTGATCCAGGGCACTGGAATTTATGAATTCCAAGAACCGTTGGTCTAAGGTGTTGGTGCCCGAATAGTTTTCCCAATTAATGGCAGGGTAGTTGAAATCACCCAGTATTAGGGTGTTTGGTTTTATCTTAATATTTTCCAGTATGTTTAGAAAGGTGTAGTGAGAATCTTGGAGCATGGTGGGGGATCTGTAGCAAGCTACAATTTGGATTGCAGTCTTACCTAGTATTAGTTGTACCTCTAGAATTTCAGATGTATTGTGTTGGGCGACTAGCCTGAAGGTGTGAATATCCTTGGTGAATATGGACACTCCTCCACCTTTAGTGTTTCGGTCCTGGTTTGATGGCTGTAAAGTGTGGTAAGAGTTGTAGCCTGGTATTGCAGGGGTGCTCTCTGGAGCCTTGAACCAGGTCTGTTACTGCACAGATATCGATGTTCTCCATTTTTAGAAGTGCCTCGAGAGAGTGCATTTTGAGGTTTAGACTTCTAGCATTGAGTAGCATTACCTTCAGATTTTGCATGCTTATATCTGTTACGGTGGTGGTTTTGTCCTTTGAGCATGGCCTAAAAAAGGCACTATAACTTATTTTTTGGTCTTGTCCAAGTTTAACTAAGTTCAAAGAAGAATTTCAGTATATATGTGGAAAGTTGTTAGATGACACTTTTATCATAACACAAGAGAATTTTTTGTTAGGATGAAAGAGCCTAAGCAGTACAAGACCCTAGTTGGATTAATAATGTTAGTGGCTTAAAAGTAATAAAGCAAAATGGAAATCAGAAAGCCCACCTAGCATAGAGGGGATACATGTCATTATGAAACATCTGGAAGATATGTAAATGAACACATTAACACACAAGAAAAAAATCTTACTTGTTGAGTAAATGGTTGTTCTGATCCCAAGTGATAAATTCAGAGGAAGATTGAATATATAAAGTACAAATATTGGCTGGCTGAAAAGTTCTGGCAAACGTGGTGCTGGAGCTGGCAAGAGCAGCAGCAGTGCGGTGAAAAAGGGGTTCAAATCTGACTGATTAAACGTTTGCTGGCTCTGGAAAATAGCAGGGGTCCGTATATATTTTTTTTCAGTTAAAGATGCTCAAACTTAAATAACAGTGATGATGTAATCCCTAGCTTTGGGCTGAGCCAAGACCCTAAATAAAAATAGAATTTAGACCTGAATGTAAGTTGGTGTGACTGTGAACTGGCCAGCAACTTGGGAAAAATAGCAACAAAGTGCACCACCCATAATGATTGCATAGTCTGGAATTATATGTTTTGAATTGTTAATAAAGTGTTGATATGTTTGAAAAAAAAGAGTTCTGCACAGACTCCTACACAACAAAGTGAAGTCTCTATAACAAAAGAAATCTAAAAACATAAATGAAAGTAAACAGTTGACACAAGTGGGAAGCTGAAAGAGACCATGTGCAATGAAATACAAGAGTAATACTAGTAACAAAGTACACGTAATCAACAGATCTCAGAAATGGAACACAAATACAAAAAGAAGGAAAACCGTACAAGTATGCTGCAGGAAGAGGAGAGAGAGAGAGAAAGAAAACACTATGGATCAAAACGAATGACCATTACGTTGCTAAACTGATTCAGGAAAAAGGAGGGCTCTGCAGATGAAAACTCAGTAACCAAGTGAGCAATGAGATACACCCCCTGGAGCAAAGCAAGAGTTTCAAACAGCTTGAGAACATGGAAGACATACTCAAACATACAACCACTAAAATATCTGAAAGCTAGAATAATACTCCTTAAGCCCAGTAGAACTGAACTGAAAAGATAGAGTAAAATCTTTAATTGGAAGTGTAGTGAATTGGAGAGAGGAAAAATTAAAAGTGCTGTCAGAACACAGCACTCTAAATAAAGTGAGTCAAAGTCAAGTCAAAGTAAACTTTATTGTCGATCAGATATACACAGCAGTGCAAGCTGAACAAAATTACATTGCTTTGGTCCCTGTGTAAGACATAACCATGACCACGCGGTGTGAATGACAGTAAGACTAATGCACACAATAATTAATTATTACTTAGCATGAGCATGATAACTATGTGCCTCTATCCCCATATAATCAGATCAAAGTAATATTGACTAAGGCTGTGGATGCCTATAAGAAATTAACAAAACATTGAAACTGGTGAACTGAGACACATAAACAAATAATATAAAATGCACAATACCAAGAGGAAATCAAAATGCCTTTGCTCAAACAAATAAACTGATGAGACTGGGTAAGAGTTCTTCACAAGAACTCTGCATAGCATTAGGCAGTCATTGTGCTTTGGCTCCTCCCAAGTAGGAGATATTGTCATATGGTGCCCAATCAGGAGTGATAAAAACATGTACCATGTGGGATCTGGCAGGCCAATTATGCTTATCCCCTCAAATTTGAGTTGTTGAGGTGTTATGTTGTATAGCGCCTCATACTGACTGTTGTAACATATGTGGAGCTGTAGTTTTTCAGCAGTCTTGGAGGAAGATCCACACCTTCCCTGAATGGAGGTGGGCTCACCCCTCTTGTCATGTGCAGGAGTGCAGAGAAAGAGAGAGAGAAAATATGGAGAGATACACAGGCCCGTAGAGCAATACAGCGCAAGTAGTAGAGATGTGTGCCTCTCCAGTGGGAGAGGAACTGAACTGTGAATTATTTAATTGAACTGAATTTTGAGTCATTTACCTGGGCTGAATTCTGAGTGCAATGTTTAATGTGTTTGAAACGGTAATTTAAATAACCTGCACTTCACAAATCGCTGTAAATAAATTACTTGAAACCACATAGTGAGTCATTGAGTGTTTACTAATACATATATATATATATATATATATATATATATATATATATATATATATATATATTCAAGGAAAGCATTAAAAGCCTTACAGTATTTTCGCCATGGAATGGCATCATCATGTGATCTGCTCAAACAAACACAAGCCATATTTCTTAATTATGAGATTAGAACAGAAACATGCAAACATTGATTTAGGACCTTTCGATTCTGCCATAAAGATATAAACAGGGAAACTTTTAGCCAATAGAGAGTTGTGTCAGAAGTTGATCCATCCAGATGAATATACTGAAAAAATAATATAACTGTTGACAGTGCAACTCTTTACATCAGTTTTACCTGTCAACATTAATGTTTGAGTTAACGAATACAAACCAAAGAACATAAGTGAATTGCTTACATTTGTAAAGAATTTCCTCCATGCAAAAGCAACTGCTGACTTCTGATACTGTACCATAGAAGCAGGGAACAGAAGTTCAGGCATTTGTGTTATCCCAGAAGGTCAACATTCCCTACCCTCCATCCATTGTTTTCTCAGACCTTAGGCTGTCCTCATTGTGCACTCACAACCACTGTTTAAAGAAGAGATTGCCTTAAAGGGAGAGCCTACATGGTGTGCTCAGACCCCTGATGAATGTAGACAAACATAAGGACTACATTTGGGGAGCTTGAAAGGAGACTGAGACCTTGTACATGGGAAAATTAGACAACATTCAAACAATGCAGAAGGTGAGGTACCCTGAAAAGCTATCCATGTTGGCCTATGTTTTGTATGCAGGACAGCAAAAGTTAAGCACAAATGTAGTGGAAGTTATTTTTCAAAATGAATGATGCTGTATTCATGCTATCTGTCTTGACTACTCTTTATGTACATGCCTAAAAGGAAGGAAGTGCATGCTTCCAGATTATTCCATACATGCAGGTGGTGGCAGAGTAGCATTGGAAACAGAACAAGTCTGCAGGGAGCTAATTTGTGAGGGCAGAGGATGAGCAAAACAAGCCAAGTAGTGAATTATGCTGCTGTAAACAGTGCAACTGTAAAGATACAGCTGAGTTTCTGATAGCATGCACGTATTTAGTAAGATAAAAATGACCATGAAAATGATGATCTACTAAGGAAGATCAGGTTTCGCTACAATATACTTGGAAGCAGATGTAAGTACTCATGTGATTAAAGTAACACAGAAATGAAGCACTGCAACAGTAAGGCACCAAGAATCGTTGGTTTAGCAACACAGGTATGCAACTGAATGTATGTACACAAACAGCCTGTAATGCAATTTGAATTTAAAATGCCCTGGAAAGCTTAACATTTTTTTTTTTTTAATTCTTATTTTTATTTATTTATTTATTTATTTATTTATTTTGATGAATGGGAAGGAGAAATAAAAAAACTCAAATCAAAAAAAAAAAAAAAAGAAAATAGAACAAGAGTGATAATATAGATATGAAGTGGAAACGAATAGTAAACACTAAAAACTATTAAAGAGACAGTTCATTAAGAAAGGCAGTGACAAGAAATAGAAGAGCACTATTAACACAGAATAGATCACATTCAAACTCAGTGCTGGCTGGTAAGGGGAGTGAAAAGTGATCACTAGGGGTTGTAATAAACAAGAGAGGGACAAAAAGACAATGCATGCCAAAGAAGAATTCTCAGAGCCTTGAATTCTAAACTCTCTGCCCAAGTATTTCAACTAAACTTTAACTTATGACTAAAAGTATAGAATAGGAATGCTTTTAATCTGGAAACAAAAATCAGTCTGTGAATTGTTTTGTGAAAGTATTTGAAGAACATGAAATTAGTCAAACATCAGTTCATGTGTTGTGAAGAAAAGAAACTCTGTTAGCTGCATGAACTAGGGCTTCGAAAGAAATGTGCTTTAAGTACCTGAATCAAGAGGAAGGAAATGCACTGCGCTAACTACACAGCATTGATACTTTTAAAAGCTGTGTGCATATGTGTTTGTTGGTGGGGGCTGCATGTGTTTGTGTGTGTAAACCAAACCAAGTGGTAGAAAGATCACACAGCCATCTGGTAAAAACTGCAAGATAGATCCAACCAAGTTAAGAGTCTTCACTATGTAATACCTTAAAACCTCTGTAGTGGAGACCCCATGGGATATATGCAAATGATCCTTGACATACCAGGTTTCAGCTACATGGCTTCTGAATGCCAGTGATGTTTTACTTTTTTGAGTATTTCCGGTTACATTCGGGCCAGTAAAGCCAAACTGTACTAGCTGTAAACATGCATGGTTTGTTTTTTATGCTTACCTTGTCAGTATAGCATAAGTGGATTGTTTGGCTGTACTTTGTCATCATAGAAATTGTAAGTGAGGGTGAGTGTGGAAAGAGGAAGAGATAGGTAGACAGAGATACACACACACACACACACACACACACACACACACACACACACACATACCAGGATCTGAGAATTTCACGAGTTAAACCTCCTTTGCGAGAACTTCTCAAACAGTACGTGTCACTCTGCAGTAAGAATA
>NC_056728.1:1398544755-1398677255 GCF_019279795.1 Protopterus annectens
GTCCTCTCCTGCTCAACTGGTGAACCTGGGAATATTGAGGCAATGTTACAATTGCCTCATGTACACAGACAATCCTCTCCTTCTCCCACAAAACACAAATACATGCAAGAGATGCAACTATACGGCCAAACTGGAGGCTGAGCTCTCTCAACATAGGACTGGCAAGACCAGACAGGAGGAGAAGGTAACCACACACACTACATACCCAGTCACACATAGTACCATCACAACTTCAAATCATACACATAATCACACAAAGACATACTCGGAGGCTCTGATCAAAAATCTACCAAAACAGCAGAGGCCACCAAAGCAGACACCCAAACAACTACCACCTCAGGACCCAACACATGCAACACATAGACCACACAGTCAGAGTGTCAGTCACAGCCCTTAAGGCCAAACACAATGCCAGACACACTCGTCATTGGTGACTCCATAGTCAGACACACTGACGTCCCGCTCACCAGACTGAGTAAGGAGAAGGTCACAGTAAGCTGCCTGTCGGGTGCTAGAATCCGCCACATAACGCAAGCACTCAGGTCTCTCAACAGCAGGTACAAGTACGACTCAGTCATTGTCCACGCTGGTGTCAACGACCTGAGACATACCTCCTTGGACTACATGAAAAGAGACATTGAGGAACTCTCTGATTATGTAGCCCAGGCAGGTATGACCCTGACCTTGAGCAGTATCCTACCTTCACCTAGAATGATGCCACAATACAGTGATAAGATGATCAGCTTTAATAATTGGCTTAAATTCTGGTGTCATTCAAAGGGGATCCAATGTCTGTCTGCCTGGGATGACATGCTGGACAAGCCACGCTGCTTCAAGGGACGGCTTGCACCTGTCACCCTGGGCTTCGGATATTGGCAAAGGCTCTTGCCACCCCATAGTGCCTTTTTAGGCAAGGCTCAAATTCTAAACCTACCACCCTAGAACACAAAAAAGGAAAAAAACTAAGGGTAATGCTGCTCAATGCCAGAAGTCTCAATCTCAAGATGCACGCACTCGAGGCCCTTCTCAGTATGGAGAACATCGATGTCTGTGCTGTGACAGAAACCTGGTTTAAGGCTCCTGAGAGCACCCCAGCACTATCAGGTTTCACCTCATATCAGCGTTCCGGCCCCAAAATCTGGACAACACAAAGAAAGGAGGGGGGTGTCCATATTCATAAAGGACACCCACACCTCAAGGTTGGTGGCAACGCACGATGCATCGGAGACCATCCAGGTGCAATTAACCATAGGGAAGACTGCTCTGCAAATTGTAGCATGTTACAGGCCACCCTCTCAAACTCAGGAACCTCACATGGCCTTCCTGAAAACACTGGAGGGGATAAATGTATCTCCAAACACCATCATACTAGGTGACTTCAACTACCCTAATATAGACTGGGAACACTACTCAAGCCCAAACACTCTAGCCCAAAGGTTCCTGGATTTCATAAACTCAAATGCCATGGAACAACTAGTCACCATCCCCACAAGAGGAGAAAACATACTTGATCTCATCATCACGAACATGGGATCACAATGTTCAACACCGGAAGTATACCCCTCACTGGTGAGATCAGATCATAAACTAATCTCGCTGGAGGTCCTCATCCCGCCCCCACCTGAAATAAAAAAGACCACAGTGAAAAACTTCTCAAAAGCCGACTTCACACTTCTAAAAACTAGTGTGGTCTCCTTTAAGGCCCCTGAGCCAGTGGTAAACATTACGCAAACTGCTGAATCACTTACAAATGCCTTCTACCAGCACCTACAGGACTGCATGGATTAGGCAATCCCAAACAAAACTAAGACTCTTTGTACCAAAGGCAAGCGCCCAGTCTGGTGGACCCCAGCCATAAACAAGCTCTACAACAAAAGGAGGAAGCTACTACAAGATAGAGCAAAATCCCTGAAAGGTAAGACACCTTTGATCATTATAAGTAAAAAACTAAGAGCTCTCATAAAATCATCCAAGGCAAATTTTGAGAGAAAAATCGCCAAGGACTCAAAAGACAATCATAAGGCCTTCTTTAGCTATGTTAGAAACCTAGGAGGAAACTCCCAGATATGCTCAGAATTAGTTCAAAATGATGTGAAGATTACTGAACCTACACACATTGCCAACATACTGGCTGACAGGTTCAGTGCAAACTCCCAAAAGGAGAGATATCTATACCAGAGGATTGTAGCCCCCAAACATCTCCAACGCCCAGGTGAGAACTGCTCTCTCAAGGGCAAAAACACAGCATCCATGGGACCGGATGGTGTCCCCGGCTGTGTGCTCCACGAACTCAATGAGGAATTAAACCCGCAGTTAGGACAGCTGTTTAATCTTAGCCTTACCTCAGGATGCGTACCCAAGGAGTGGCGCACGGCGACTGTGGTCCCACTTCACAAGGGCGGTGCCTCCACCGACCCTGGAAATTACCGTCCCATTAGCTTGACAAGCCTTATCTGCAAAGCCATGGAGAGGATCATAATGGAACTCATAAATAAAGACATAGGGAACTTGCAGACTTTGGATCCATCCCAGTTTGGCTTTGTCAAAGGCAGATCATGCCTTTTAAATTTGGTTGACTTTTTCGAAACAGTCACCAAGGCCATTGATGAGGGTAAGGCAGTCCATACAGCCTACCTCGACCTGGCAAAGGCCTTCAACACAATACCCCACTCAGGTATCATCGAAAAAATCATCAGCTTGAATGTAAACCCATACATCACAAGATGGGTTGCAAACTGGCTAAGTGACAGAACCCACAGGGTCAGAGTTGCTGGCGCCATGTCAGACTCAAAGCCTGTCACAAGTGGTGTCCCACAGGGCTCAGTCCTGGGTCCACTCTTGTTCGGCATCTACTTTTCTGAAGTACAAGCAAACACAGGAGGGTTATGGCTGACAAAGTTTGCAGATGACTGCAAACTGGGCGCCATAGTCGAAAACACATCCGACACAGATATCCTTCAGAAGGGCCTCACAGAAACGGATAACTGGTGCCAGAGCCATGGCCTAAAGTTAAACGCCAAGAAATGCATAGTCATACCCTTCGGGAAAAACAAGGTTACCCCTAGCTACCATATAGGTGGCAATCCACTGAGCACAGAAGAAGTCATCAGGGATCTGGGGACCCAGGTTGACAGTAACCTTTCGTTTGACACTCATGTTGCTAAAGTAGTTAGGAAAACCTTCTACATTGCCCACCTGATCATGAAGGGATTCACATCTAGGTCAAGGGAGGTCATTGTCCCCCTGTACTCATCACTCATTAGACCTATGATTGAGTACAATGCCCCATTCGGATTGTATCTGACCCGTCACCTGCAGCAGCTGGAAAGGCCCCAAAAGTTCCTCACCAAAAGGATAAAGGGTCTCAAAAATATGTCTTATGCTGCCCGACTGAAAGAACTCCAGCTCTATTCAGTCGCATGCCGCTTGCTCAGAGGTGACCTGTGCCTGACATATAAGGCCATGTCAAACCCAGATTTGATGAATATGCTTCACCTCAAAAAATCTAGATCCCTCAGAACCACAAGGCGGAGACTTAAACCTTGACACGGTTATTAATAGAACGTGCTGGAGGGACAGATTCATCACCCAGAGACTCCCTATGCTGTGGAACAAAATCCCGGTACATGTGAGGCAGAGCACCTCGCTGGCCTTGTTCAAGAGGAATCTTGACCAATGGATGGGAGATCGCAGATATACCCCAGGGATTACTTCAGTGTCACTGCTTGACAGAGGCACAGCAAAATAATAGGCATAGTTTTCTTTAAACTAAAGGGGTGGCGAAAGCCACAAAACTATGGGCTAGGCTTATAAATGCCCTTGGGCAGATAGCCTAGTATGAACCTATGAACCTATGAACCTATGTTGTTGCTGTTCCATTATCTTTCATGCATGCACAAGTACAACACATTGTTTTAGTCATGAAAATACTTCTGTAGAGTTTGTAGCTATGAAAGCAAACCCCTAGAGAAACCATTAAAAACCTAACAAACAGAATTCAAATAATTAAAATATCAAAATGATGTGCTACAGATAACAGCATTTCACCATTAATTTTTTAAGGAGACATGTCTTGCAGTGGCAACAGAAGTCAAAAAACGATGTTGTTTTGTTCTTAACTGTAATTATGAGCAAGATCAAAACAACATTATTAATAATGGCCAGCTTAATCATTATGGTCAATTACAAATGACTGCCTACCACAACACAGGGCACCCCGTGAGAATGAACAACCCCAAAAGGGCCTTTGTTAACAGCCCTTCAGATTCCCCCTCCCCTCCGGAGATCTGAGAGACTGAAAGAGAAGAATCATAGGAACCTTTGGGGAGAAGGGAATAGTCAACCTCCCAAGAGGAGGAGGAATCAATGGAGAGGAGGATACCATACACACCCAGCATTTCAGAACCAAGCATATTGGTGTTAGATACTGTTTTAAGTCAAGGAACTGATGGGGAACTCCTTGTGAACCAGCATCCAACCATTGTTTATAATGATGAAGGCGACTTTAAGATTCATAATTTTATCGCATTTGATATTCATAGGTTCATAGGTAGATACTAGGCTATCTGCCCTAGGGCATTTATAAGCCTAGCCAGAGTGTATTTGGCTTCCGCCTCCCTATTAGATTAGCCTACTGTGCCTCTGTAAAGTAGGTCACAGAAGGTACCCTTTTAAGATTAGTTTACTGTGCCTCTGTCTAGCAGGGACACAGGAGAGATCCCAGGGGTGAATTTGTGATTTCCCATCAACGCGTCCAAATTTCATTTGAAGAGGGTCAGCGAGGGGCTATGTTTAACATGAATTGGGATTCTATTCCAGAGTGTGGGGAGCCTCTGGGAAATGAATCTGTCCCTCCAGCATGTCCTATTTATTTTTGTGCTGAGGTTTAGGTCCCTGGAGCGTGTAGCTCTAAGGGACTTGGATTTTTTGAGGTGGAGCATGTCCATTAATTCTGGGTTTGACGTGGCTTTGTACGTCAGGCATAGATTGCCTCTGAGTAGGCGGTAAGCAACTGAGTAGAGCTGGAGTTTCTTTAGTCGAGCTGCATAGGACATCTGTTTGTAGCCCATGATCCTCTTGGTGAGGTAATTTTGGGGTCTCTCCAGTTGCTGCAGGTGTCGGGTAAGGTACATCCCAAAAGGGGCATTGTATTCAATTATGGGCCTGATGAGTGACGAGTAGAGGGGCACAATGACCTCTCTTGATCTAGATGCGAACCCTTTTGTGATAAGGTGGGCTATATAGAAGGTCTTTCTAACCACTTTGGCAATGTGATTATCAAAAGAGAGATTACTATCTACGTTGGTCCCCAAATCTCTAATTACTTCTTCCGTACTTAATGGATTACCACCTATGTGGTAATTTGTGGGCACCTTGTTTTTCCCAAAGGGGCTGACTATGCACTTTTTAGCATTTAGCTTGAGGCCGTGGCTCTGGCACCAAGCATCCGTCTCTGTGAGACCCTTTTGGAGAACGCTTGTGTCAGCTGGAGATTCGATTATGGCCCCCAGTTTGCAGTCATCTGCGAACTTTGTCAGCCATAATCCCCCCGTGTTCGCCTGAACCTCAGAGAAGTATATACCGAACAAGAGAGGTCCCAGAACTGAGCCCTGTGAGATGCCACTTGTAACTGGTTTGGATTCGGACATGGCACCTGCGATTCTGACCATGTGGGTTCTATCTCTGAGCCAGTTTGCAACCCATCTTGTGATACAGGGTTTGATATTTAAGCTGGTAAGCTTATTTATGATGCCCAAGTGGGATATTGTGTCGAAGGCTTTTGCGAGGTCCAGATAGGCTGGGTGGACTACCTTGCCCTCATCTATGACTTTGGTAACTGTTTCAAAGAAATCAACTAGGTTTAAGAGGCAAGATCTGCCCATAACAAAGCCGAATTGGGTAGGGTCCAGTGTCTGGAGGTTCCCAATGTCTTTATTTATGAGTTCCATGATAATACGCTCCATAGCTTTACAGACCAGACTAGTCAGGCTTATGGGGCGATAGTTTCCGGGGTCTGTTGTGGCACCACCTTTGTGGAGTGGGACCACTGTAGCTGTACGCCATTCTTTGGGTACATATCCTGTAGTAAGGCTAAGTTTGAACAGTGACTTAATGTGAGGGTGCAGTTCTTCTTGGAGCTCGTATAAGACACAGCCTGGGACACCGTCCAGTCCCATAGATGCTGTGTTTTTTGCTTTGGAGAGGGCAGCTTTCACCTGTGCATCTGTGATGTCAGGGAGGTTACATTCAGTTGGGATAGGCATTTGCTCCTTTGGGGGGGGGGGGGAGTTTGCGCTGAATCTGTCTGCCAGGATGTTGGCTATGTCTGTAGGTTCGGTATATTTTATACCGTTATGCAACAATTCAGAGCATATCTGGGAGTTTCCGCCCATGTTTCTTTTTTTCAAAACAGGTTTATTGTTTTAACATATAAGAGAAATATCATAACAATTTTATACAAGTAATTAAAAATAGGTATTATTATAATATTCAACAAAACAACTAAAGTATTTACAAAGACATCCACTACAATCAGATCAATTAATTAAACTAAAATACCATGCTATTGAAATTAAAATTTTTTAACAAATTTTGTAAATTATCCCATACAATATAATAAGATGTTTTTCTATTTGTTCTTGTCCTAATTGTGTTTATTTCCATATGGCACACTATATTCATAACATTTTTAAATTCATTGAACGAAGGAGGTGTATCTGAAATCCAATTTCTAGTTATTATTTTCCTAGCCACTGCTAGAATAGACCATAACAAGGGAAGCTTAACCTTTTTAACACTTTGAGGTACAGGTGTGTTGAATAATATAAGAGATTTAGAAATAATGAAATTATCTGTAAAAAGAGCCTGCAAAAATTCATTAATTGACTACCAGTATTCTTTCAACTTTATACAGTCATAAAACATATGAGCCCAGTCAGCATTAATTTCTACATTACATCTCTTACATAAATTATCTTTATTATTTATTTTATTCATCATCAAAAGTGTATAAAAAGATCTATGTAAAAATTTCCATGTATAAAGTCTCCAGACAATGGAAGACGTAGTTCTATAAGCAGATTCTAATATATATTGTTTATCTTGTTGATTTGGTGGATCTCCATTAATAGAAGTGAAATAATTCCAGTATGAATCTGCACTGTAAAAAGTTTCTTGTCTGATAATTTTATGTATGTATGAAAGTTTACCTTTATCAGAAAGTTTATGTTGTAAATTTAATATCAAGTAATCAATCAGTGTTGGAATAGATTCTTTAACTGTTATAGACATTAGATCTATTTTATTAATGAGATGTTGTCTAAAGGTCTGAACCTCTAACCAGCAAGTTTCTCTTAGATCAAATTCTTGTTTTAAGAAATCTAGATTTTTAACTTTATTATCAGATATCAACTGATACCAGTACTTTAGATCATTATCTATAGCTAAATGAGTTCCTTCAGAAGTAGATGACAAAAGCATACCCTGAGTATACATTATAGGAATACAATAAAATTCCATTCCCTATACTTAGGGTGCATGAATATAAAGTTACGATAACTAATAATAATATTTAATGGGTAACAAACCATATGTTTAGGTGTAATAGGTGAAGTACAAAATTCCTTTAGTAACCATAACATGGAGTTATTTACAATCATATTTTTATGTGTTAAGGAGATTTTCATGAAGTGCATACTAATTAGCTCCCAATAATCTTTCCATTTTGTGACATATGACTGATCTATTAATAAAGTAATAACTTTTACAATAGAAGAGATAGTATATAAATTAAAGTCTGGAAAAGAAATACCCCTTGAGACCAGCTATTAGTATGTTTCTTTAATGCAATCCTAGGTCTATTAGGTGCCCATAGGAAATTTAACATTAGTGTATTCAGTTTCTTGATAATTATTTTTGTAGGTGGAAGTATTATTGATTGTATTAAGTATAAAATCTTGGGGAATATTATCATTTTAATAATTGTAAGTCTCTCCTCCATAATAAAAAACATATTATTCCAGGTATTAAAAAGATTCTGTATATTAAGAAAACAGGTATTATAATTATTATATATAATAGATTTAATATCTTTAGATAGTATTATACCTAAATAAGTTATCTGACCTGAATTGGGTACCTATTTAGTAAAATCACTAATGAGAATATTTTTTCGTGTATATATAGGTAGTATTTTAGTTTTTTCTTCATTGAATATTAAACCAGAAATACTTTTAAAATTCATCATGTTATCAAATAGAGACTGCATAGAAGAATTAGATCCTGCTGATGTAATTAGAACATCATCTGCAAAAGTTGAATTTTGGGTGTTGTATTTTCCTCTATTTCCAAAACCCCTATGTCAGTACTGTTTCTGATCAAATTAGCCCAAGGCTCCATTACTAAAGTGAATAATAGTGGAGAAAGTGGACATCCTTGTTTTGTACCTTTAAGAATGGGTATTTTTGTGAAACATATGTTCCTACCTTAATATAAGCCAACGTTCCTTTGTATAAATGCTCAATTAGATTTACAAATGCATCTGAGAAGTTTGTGCACTTCATTAAGGTAAACAGATAGTCCCAACTTACTGAATCAAATGCTGAACTTATATCAAGACTAATAAGTGTTAAATCTTTCTTTTTCCTATTTGCAAAATCTATTAATGTTAAAGTTCTTCTTATATTATCAAAAGTATTTCTATTTACAATGAAGCCTGTCTGATCTATATCTATAATGCCGGGAATGATTGTCTTCAATCTATCAGCAAAAATACTCATAAACATTTTATAATCAACATTAAGTAATGAGATGGGCCGATATGAAGAACATCTAGTTGGATCTTTATTAGGTTTTAAAATTGGCGAAATAAATGTATATTGCCAAGATGGGGGGGGTTATTAACTCAGTTTGGGCCAAAATAAAAACCTTATGTATTAATGAATATGTACTTTTAGAAAGGATTTTATATATCTCTGGTATAATACCATCATTACCCGGTGCTTTGTTTGATTTAAGCTTATTTATTTGTGTAATAACTTCTGTATATGAAATACTCTTGTCCAATAGTTTAATCTGTTGTTTATTAAGCTTTTTATTCATGTTTGTGGTTATAAACTCCTTTATTTTATCTTTAGGTTCCATGTTAATGTTATTATGGTTAATTTTGTGAAAGTGATTTCTAAATTCATCTAGTATTTCTGGTATACTAGAAACATTCTTCTTTTTCCTTAGAGAAAAGATTTCTTTGATATGGTTTTGTTTATTCAACCTTTTTGTTTTATTTTTAAGTCTATGTAAGTATTTGGGGCTTATTGAATAAGACAAAAACTTGTATTTCTCTAAAGTTATTTTAACTTTATGAGTTAAAATTTCTTTGTATTTCTCATTTAGTTTGTTTATTTCTTCAATAACTTTCTTGTCCATATCTTCTTTATTATTATGTTTATAAGAGTCTAATTTACTTTGAATATCTAACAATTCCTTATCCCAAGATTTCCTTTTATTATTATACCATCTGATACTTTGTCCATATAGATATGATTTTAAGGCATCCCAAACATAAACAATGGAGACTTCAGGAGTATTATTTATGTCTAAAAATGTTTTACTTCTGAAAGTATATATTCTTTATAGTCTTTTAGTTGAGTTAAGTATGCTGGTATCCTTTTGATCTGAACATTATGAGTATTTTTTATCATGAATTCAAAAACAATTGAATTATGATCAGATATAGGACATGAAATGATTTTGGAATTAATTAAATCTGTTACCATCTGGTTAGAAATAAAGACCCTATCTATTTTTGAATAAGTTTTGCATCTGTTAGAAAAAAGGTGTATGGTAATGATTTTGAATCTATCTGATTATTAATATCATTCAAATGATAAGAATTAGCAAAATCATTTAAATGTTTTGCATTAGATGTAATTCTTCTTTTCCCTATAGTGGTAGTATCACTTTCATGTAGCATACAATTGAAGTCACCAGCTAAAATGATATCTCCTATAGAGAATGATATGATCTTATCAAGATGATGTTTCACTGTATTAATACCAATTCCAGGTATCCAATATACATTAATTAAAGTGCAAGTCTTCCCATTAATTTGTATTGTAACCATACAAAACATTCCTTTGTCATCCTGATAAGACTTAATGGTTTTAGGAATGGGCATACTTTTATTCCATAAAATAGCCACTCCTCTTTTTTTCTGAGTGTGCTCTGAACTAACCAATACTGTATATTTGTTTGTGGCTAGTTTATCAATATCTTTTTTCAAGAGATGGGTTTCTTGCAGGAAGACTAAGTTGGCCTTATGTGAATTAATGTATCTTATTAGGCTTGCCCTTTTACATGGATTATTCAATCCATTAATGTTTAAAGAAATTCCTTTTAAAGATGTCATTTGGCATTTTTAAAACTTAAGAATCTTATGATCAAAATAACAAATAACAAGATAAGTAATGTTACATCTCCCCCTTTAGGTGTACCTTTAAATATAGCTGTATTTATTGAATCTCTTATGGGATTTCGTATAGGATTCAATTTTGTTTGTAGTGACAATGAATGTACAAAATATATTGTGGATGTCAAAACTATATACAAATAACAATGAACAAGTGAAAATAATGTAAGGATTAAACCTTGCATCCAGCCTGGAGCTATAAACTCCAACTTAGAGTAGTATTTACCACTCAAGTTAACCCCCTACCCTAAGCAGCAGTACCTCAGCTACCACCTTATCAATTTAATACTAGTTATATTTAACTGAGGTTAGCAGTTTTCAATTCAGTTATCTAGCAAGACAAAACTACACATTTGGTAAAACAGCATCATATAAACTAAAATAAACCTTTTTTTTTTTTTTAAACTGTTCATGCTACTATATACATCCATGTAATATAAAACACTTGTATTCAAATAGCATTCAAATAATCTTGATGTTAGAAATCAAGAGGAGAGAAAAATAAGTTCTAACATTCATTTAAATCAAAAACTTTGGCTAATATGATTCAGACATTACATATATTAAGATGCATCTATTTTCTGTCATGTAAATGCAATTAACAGCTTCCAAAAACCTTGAATTGCTTGTATATGAGCATTTACTCAAACTCATTATTGTCAATAGAATAAAATATTGTATTCATAGAAATTGTTATAAATCATACTGCATAGTTATGCAGATTGTCAGAAACACTTATATACATATATACATACACACACACACACACACACACACACACACACACACACACACACACACACACACATATATATATATATTTACATATACACACACACACATATATATATATATATATATATATATATATATATACACACATACACACACACACACACACACACACACACACACACACACACACACACACACACACACACACACACACACACACACACACACACATATATTTTTTATTTATTTATTTATTTTATTTTACATTTGTTGACCGGGTTAGTCCAACTGGATACATATCCGTTTTCAGTGGAGGCCCGGGGAGAAAAGCTCCAAAGAACAGAGGTACATAAGCACATGTGATAACAAAACTATAGTAAGTTAATAAGCTAACATAAGTAAGCAAATTAAAACAATAAGTGATACAAAATATAATCCAAAAGAGATAGAAGTTAGTCAGATGGATTGTCATGGCTACAGAGTGGACCCTTAAGGATTTGGGTTGTGTGGGGCTTGGGTAGGCCAGGTAGAGCCGGGGGCGTGCGCTATTAGTCGGGATTAGAGCATGGGCATAGCCATTGGGATTTTAGTAGAGTTCGGAGGTGAATTTTAAATTGGTCCAGAGTGGTCATTAGTCTTAGGTTGCTTGGGAGGGCATTCCAGGCTTTGCCAATGGAATTGGCATAAAGAGCTTCACCACCCGAGTTGTTAGATTTAATGGTCAATACTTGTATACATTTGGATGACCTAAGGGATGAAAGATTGGAGTAGGGGGTAAGTATGTTGTTCAGTGAGGGGGTTTTATCGGGATGTTTAATAATTTTGAATGCCTCAGTAAGTTGGTTGAGTTTAAGAATATTGGGCAGTTCTAGCCATCCCAGTGTCCTTAGATTTAGGCAGTGATGGGTGCGGTAGGGCATTCCGGTAATGAATCTGGCTATGTGGTTATAGGTAGTGGATAGTTTATTGAGCTCTTTCTTGTGAAGGAAGGAGAATATCGGGGAGGCATAGAGGAGAGTGGAGAGGAGGTGAGTACGGGCGATGGTTAGTTTGGTGTACGGGGTTAAGAATTTCTTTATTCTATACATGGACCCAAGTTTCTTGTTGAGTGATTTAATGGTCTGGTTGACATGCATATCAAATCTAAGTTTGTGGTCTATTGTCACCCCGAGCAGTTTGGTGTGGGTGACAGGAAAGATTTTGGTACCATTATTAGAGGACACAACGAAGGATGGGATGTGGGTGTGAGGGGATTCTAATCCGTGTGTAGTAGCTGGAGTGGGGAAGAATAGAAGCAATTTGGTTTTGGTTGGATTAAGTAGGAGTTTTAAATCTGAGAACCATTTTTCGACTAAAGAAAAGTAGTTTTGGGTAGTAGCTTGGAGTTTGGTGAGAGAGTCATCGGAGCAGATTAGGGTGGAGTCATCTGCATATTGAATGCAGGTGGCTTTGGGAAGGATAGAGTGTAGACCATTAATGAAGAGGGAGAAAAGAAGGGGACCGAGAATAGATCCTTGGGGGACACCGATATTAGTAGGGAGTAGGTCTGAAATCCTGTTTTGCCACTGTACCGCCTGTTTTCTACCAGAGAGGTAGGCATTAAACCAACTTATAGTAGTTTTGCTAAGATTAAAGGTTTCCAGTGTGTGGAGCAGCTGTTTGTGGTTGACCATATCGAAGGCTTTCGATAGGTCTAGAAAGAGCGCAGAGGATATTAATTTGTTATTCCGGTTGAGGTTAATTGAATCAGCAAAGGAGAGGAGAGCAGTGGTTGTGCTATGATGTGGGCGAAAGCCGTGTTGGGTGTTGGACAGGAGATTATTTTGGATGAGGTGGGTAATAAGTTGCTTGTGAATGCAGCGTTCCATAATTTTAGATAAGGGGGACAGTATTGCAATGGGTCTGTAATTAGATGTGTCAGTAGAGGACCCTCCTTTATGGAGAGGAATGATATAAGAGATTTTCCAGATTGAGGGAATAGAGGCTTCGGAGATAGACCGATTAATTAAGATTGATACAGGGTAGGCTATGGCATCAGCTGCTATTTGTAAATATTTGGCTGGGAGAAGGTCAGCCGCTAGGGTGGTTGGTTTAAGTTTTTTCAGGAGGGTACGAATGTAGTAGGTGGAGGTGGGTTGTAAGTTGAAGGCAGGTTGAGTTGGGTCATTGGTTGGGGTTGCAGCCAAGGGGGAAGAGGTAAGCTGGCTGGCGAGGGACTGGATGGTCTCAGTAAAAAAAGAATTAAAAGAGTTAGCTATTTCACTTGGATCTTTATCCATGAGTGTTTCAGGTGTGGGGGTGGAAGATTTACCAGGATGGAGGAGGTGGTTGAAACCAGCCCAGAATTTTTTAGGATTGTTTTGATGTTTGTCTTGGAGGTGACAGAAATATTGTTTTTTATCAGACATAACGGCTGCTTTGGTTGAATTTCTAAGCTGCAGAAACTTGATGCGGTCCAGAGGGGTTTTTGTGGTTCTCCATTTGTTCCAGGCCTGGTCTCTGAGTTTAATTTTAGTTTTAGTGTCTTTAGTTAGCCAAGGTGCGATACGTTCCTTAGTTCTAATGAGTCGCTTAGGAGCATGTGATTCAAGTATATTGAGGAAGGTATCATTAAAGTATGACACACTCTCTTCTAAGGGTAGAGTATTTAGGATGGACCAGTTACATGCCTTGAGGTCTGCAAGAAATTGGTCAGGGACAAAGTTCTTGCTGTTCCTAACAAGTCTGGTTAGGGGGGGGGGTATGTATTTGGACATTTGTGTTTTATAATAAAGGTGATAAGGTGGTCGCTAAGGTCATTGGGGAGGGTCCCTACGGTATAGTTGGTAGGATCCTTGTTTGTAAGAATCCAGTCTATGATGCTCTCTTTTTGTTGTGCATGTCCAACTCAACCATATACATACATACACACATACACTCATACACATATACATATATATATATATATATATATATATATATATATATATATACATATGCATACACACACACACACACACACACACACACACACACACACACACACACACACACACACACACACACACACACACATATATATATATATCTGATCTCACTGAGTTGTGTCCTTGCCGAGCACTATCTTACTTGCTGTCCCTACAATAAATCTGTCTGCTTTATACAAAATAATGCACAGCAAACACATTTTAGTAACCAGATTTTACAACCATGCTATACTACTGCTTTAAAATATATCACATGACAATTTCTTCCAGAATAGAGTTATAAAATTATTTATGCTTGTTAATCAGATGAATTAAATGAGTTATAGTAATGTATATGTTTGGAACATAAGTTTTAACACAGATTATTAAGCTGCTGTTAAGTAGATTTTCAAAAACACTTGAATAAATGTTTCATTTTCTATGCCTTCTAAAATAAGACATTTACTTACTACAAGAAACTGTATCATTTAAACTCATTATAACTGACATATTTTATGAATTATAACATAGATATTTAAGTAATTATATAAAATAACTCACATTTAGATGTTAAAGAGTTCATTTTCCTTCACATAGTCGCATTTGTATCATTTCTATTTCCTGGTAGAGTGACATTCCTGAATCTGTGATGTGTCAGTGTGATATCTAGGTCAAAGGTGAGACTGGCTGCTTTCAGCTTCTCTGTGAGAATTCTGAGAGTTGAAGCTTTTGAAGTAGCTCATGGACACTGTGCATGAGACAGCCCACATCCCAGATTGTCTCTCTTAACATTTTGGCAGGAAACTTATTAAAAACTAGTGACAAACATTCATTTAGCAGTGTAAATGCATCTAAACATGACAAAACCTTCACAATGTATTTTACAGGTTATTACAGCCTCTATGTATGTGAAATTAAGCCCAAAATTATTAATAAGTAATAAAACTCAATATTTTTGTCCCAACTCAATTTTTATGTAAATCTTATTATTTACTGTGTCTATATGATCAAAAGCATTTCTATATATTAATAAAGAAAAGAAAAAGAGAGTAGAAAGTAAAAGGGTGTAAGGCAGAAATAAAAAAAATGTAAGAGAAAGCTATAAGAAGTATATACAATGGAATATTACTTACTGTTTATATTAATAGAGTTAAAAATAAAACATATTATTTACTATTATTTAGTTCTAATTATTATTAGTTAAAGCATGACAGATTATTTACAAACAAGCATAAGCAGTATAATCAAGAAAGTATAATTAGGAATAGCATTTGAAGAACATATAAACTTTTTACAAGGAATAAATATGTTATTATTCCATTAATCATATTTTCATTACTCTTCTCTCCCTGCCCTCCCCCACCCTTTACCCACTACATAATCTAAATAGAATGTCATTGTTTAAACACAGAAAAGAAGAAAAGGAGAAGAAGAAAAAAAAAGATAAAGAAAAAAAAATGTATCAAATTACTGACCTTACTTCTCCTTTTCAGAAAGAGAAACAAGTTGAATCACAGCTTGCCATTAAATCTCCAAATATTTTGACTAGTTATGAAACAAAACATTTCTTTGCACACAGAGAATAACTTTGATTAAATCTTTTTCAAAATATTTGTGGCTTCTTGGAAATGCAGGAACTATATTTAAAAAGATTAATAATGAAATAAAATGATGAGAGAAAAAAAAAACATATAACAAATCATTTGTTTTTTAGTCTCTTCTTCTTCTCTGAAGTCTTCCACGAAGTTTCAGTTGCCAGTCTCTTTAATGAAGGACTAGCCCATTCCATTTCCTCTATTTTATCCAAAATCTTATTTTTTTTGATAAACAGTAAAGCAGAGTCTAAGTCATCGAAAATTTTAGGATCATCAGGAAGGAAGATTTTAAGCTTGGCAGGAAACAGAAGGTATTTTTTAAACTGTGCTTTTTTAAGCTCCCTTATTAGTGGCAGAAAAACTTTTCTTTTAGCTATTACCATGGAAGAATAGTCATTGTCAAAACGCACAGTTGTCTCATTAATCTTAACAGGAGCTTTAGCCCAAGCAGATTTAAGAACCATCTCTTTATCAAAAGATGATAGAAATCTAACTATAACTGATCTAGGATAGTTTTTGTTAGAGTTAGTGTTAGCTATAGATCTATGTGCTCTTTCGATACCAAAAGAGAATGCTTCTGGTAAGTCTAAAGTTTTAGGGAGCCATGTTGTTAAAAAAGAAGTAATATTGTTACCTTCAATATTTTCTGGCACCTAGATCTATTTTCCAGGTCATCCAGCTTTGTTTGTAAATGTGTATTTTGTTTCAGCAGAAACTCAATGTTGATTTCCTCTTCTTGTATTCTATTTTCCATGTCATTCACAGCTTCTTCTATGCCTGTCATCTGGATCTTCTGTTGTTGCAGATCTATATGTAACAAGTCTATTTGTTTTGTAGTTTTTTCTATGAAGGTGTCTATTTTAGTATCCATTTTATCCATCTTAGCAGTAAGTTGCTGGATTATAATTATCAGAGACTGAAGTTCTTTCTTGATGCTGGAGTCTTGAGAATTTTTCTTACTGGAACTCATTTCAGACTGATAAACTGACAGGAAAATTTCCAAAGTGATTTCTGACAGGAATATTGTTAAGATTTCCTTTCTTTTTTAGATATAGTTCAAGAACTATATAAAACAAACATATTTAGAAAGAAAATTACTTCAAAAATTTATTTTTTAAGTAATTAATTCCTGTCAGTGTAATGAAATTGGTGGAGCTGAAGAAATCTGCTGCTATCCTGTGTTCATCCTTGGCCACGCCCCCTCCGCCCATGTTTCTGACATAACTAAAGGAGGCCTTGTGATTATCTTTAGTGTCTAGGGCAATTTTTTCTTTCGAAACTGGCCTTTGATGATTTTATGAGGGATGGAAGTTTCTTGCTAATACTGATAAGAGATGCCTTCCCTTTTTGGGATTTTACTCTGTCATGTAGTAGCTTCCTCCTTCTGTTGTATAGCTTATTTATGGCTGGGGTCCACCAGACTGGTCTCCTGTTTTTGGAGGAGTGAATCTTGGTTTTATTTGGGATAGCACAATCCATGCATTCCTGCAGGTGCTCATAGAATGCATTTGCAAAGGATTCTGCGGATTGGGCTGTATCATACTCTGGCCCAGGGGCTTTGAAGGATTCCACCTCAGTCTTGAGAAGTGCAAAGTTGGCTTTTGAGAAATTCTTTACAGTGATTTCCTTGGCTGGGGGTGGGGACGGGATATGGATTTCCAGGGAAATTTGTTTATGGTCCGATCTTACCAATGAGGGGTTTACCTCTGGTGTAGAACATAGAGTCCTCATGTTGGTGATGACCAGGTCCAATATGTTGTTCCCTCTTGTGGGAGTGGTGACCAGTTGTTCCATTGCGTTAGAGTTTATAAATTCAAGGAACCATTGGGCGAGGGTGTTTGGGCTTGAGTAGTTTTCCCAGTCAATGTTTGGGTAGTTGAAGTCACCCAATAACATAGTGTTTGGAGAGACCTTCATATTCTCCAGTGTTCTCAGGAATGCCAAGTGGGGTTCCTGTAACAGGGAGGGTGTTCTGTAGCAGGCTACAAACTGAAAGGCAGTTTTGCCTGCTGTTAGTTGCACATGGATGGTTTCCGATGCTTCGTGCAGTGCCACTAACCTGGGGGTGTAGGTATCTTTGATGAATATAGATACTCCCCTTCCTTTTGTGCTTCGGTCCGAGTCTTGGGGCCGAAAGGCATGGTATGAGTTATAACTTGGTAGTGCTGGGGTGCTCTCAGGAGCCTTGAACCAGGTTTCTGTTACTGCACAGACATCGATTTTCTCCATACTGAGGAGAGTCTCGAGTGCGTGCATCTTGAGGTTTAGACTTCTGGCATTGAGTAGCATTACCTTTAGTTTTTTTATCTTTGGGTTGTCTATGGAGGTGGGTTTGTCCTTTGAGCCTTGCCTAAAAAAGGCACTATGGGGGTGGCAAGAGCCTTGGCCAGTATATGAAAGCCTAAGGGTGATAAGTGCAAGCCATCCCTAGCGAAGCAACGTGGCTTGTCGAGCATGTCATCCCAGGCTGACAGACACTGGAATCCTTTTGAATGACACCAATACTTTAGCTAATTGTTGAAACTGATCATTTTGTCTTTATACTGTGGCATCATTCTTGGTGAGGGCAAGATGCTACTCAAGGTCAGGGACATACCAGCCTGGGCTACATGGTCAGAGAGCTCCTCTATGTCTCTTTTCATGTAGTCCAGGGAGGTACGTCTCAGGTCATTCACACCATCATGGACAATGACAGAGTCATAGTTGTACTTGCTTTGGAGTGACCTGAGTGCTTGCGTTATGTGGTGGATCCTGGCACCTGACTGGCAGCTTACAGTGACCTTCTCCTTGTTCAGTCTGGTGAGTGGGACATCAGTGTGCCGGACAATAGAGTCCCCTATAACAAGTGTATTTGGTGTGTTGTTTGGCCTTATGGGCTGTGACTGTGAGGCATGCTGATTTTGTGAGATATGTGATTTGTGGGTATTTTTGAGGGGTGGCTGTTGCTTGGATATCTGCTTAGGAGGTCTTTGCTGTTTAGGCAGATTTTTATTTAGAGCCTCCGAGTATGTTTTTGTGTGTTTATGTGTTGGGTATGCAGATGCAATACGTCTGTTTGAGACTGGATTTGTGGTGTGGGTGCTTACCTTTTCCTCCTGACTGACTGTGCCAGTCTTGGGTTGAGAGAGCTCTGCCTCCAGTTTGGCTGTGTAACTGCATCTCTCACATGTATTAGAGTTTGTTGGAAGGAGGAGAGGGTTGTCTGTGTACATAAGGCAATTGTAACATTGCCTCAAAATTCCCAGATTCACCAGCTGGACTGGAGAGTAACCTTGAAACTGACCCTTGGACATACCAGATTAGTATAGGGAACTGTTTTTTTACTGATCAGATTAGGGAAGGGAACTGATTTTTCACTTGATCAGGAAGGACCAATCGGGAGTCTAATACTTATGAGAAGTCAAGGAGGGTGTAGTGCTTTAGTTAGTTAGTGTTTCCTTATAAGAGCTGAGCAAGTGCAGGGCTTTAGAAAGAGAATAGAGTGATTACTTTGAGAGTTTGAACAGTTCTAAGGGAAAAAGTGAAGAGCAGACTTTGTGGAGCCTGGAATCATTTAAACCTGTTTAGGCGGCGCTGCTCAACGCTGCTCAGTACGCAAAACCGCGCAAAAAGAGAGTTGTAGGGTTTTAAGAGAGAGTTCAAGGAGTTTAGAATTGACCCAAAATGGCCAATAAAACTACAGCTTCTAGGTAGTAACCACTCCTCCAGGGACAGGCAGGCTGTTCAGTGTTAACCACTCCCACTGGTGAACACAGAGACTTCCCTTTAGCCCAAGCAAGCACTGGCCTTCTAGAAACTTCCAAACAGTTCAGAACAGCAAATCTGTAACTGAACTTTCTTAACTTTGAGAAAGTGAGAAAAAAAGCAAGATTTTTTTGTTTTTTTTTCTTTTTGTTGTAGTTAAAAGGTAGCAGAGATACACAAGCAGCAAAAATAATCACAACAGTGCAATAAGTAACCCCACACTTGAGTGCTAGGCCAAAATCAGGTAAAATGCAGTTTTTAGAGAAAAAAAAACGATTTTAAATTAAGTGCAACACAGGAAATGCAGTAAACAGGCTCTAGATGTGTTCCAAGTACTGTTACTGTTACAGATATAAACTTTAGCAAGCCGGAAAATGCCAAAAAGTAGGCGGCAAAGCAGTAAAACTTAACAAAAAATCAGAAGAAAATACTTAAAATCACAAAAGTGGCTCCTTTTCTTCTCTCAGCATTTTCTCCTCTTGGTAGGTGCTTTAGCAACAACTAGCAAGCCTGAAAAGATGCCAAAACCACAAGGCAGCCTGGTTTTTAAGAGAGAGAGATCAAGGAGTTTAGAATTGACCCAAAATGGCCAATAAAACTACAGCTTCTAGGTAGTAAGCACTCCTCCAGGGACACTGATTTAGCTAATTTGTTATCAAAAGGATTATCATTTGTGCAGTCCAGAAGAGAGAGTATACTCCCTTGTGCAAGGAGAGTGCTGTCTGGGTCCCATCTAATTGAGAATGATTGGACTAGAGCTCAGAGAGAGCATTCTTATTGGCTAGTTTGAGTAAATAGAGTATTTTCTTGTTTTATTTAAACCTCACATTTGCACTTGTTTGTGTATAACACTCCCTCGTGCATTGCTGAGTAGTGGTCATTACCATTGGTGGTTACGGACGCAAACCTTTTGTTTGTTAAATTTTCCTTAGCACTTTGCTTGTGGTCCTCCAGAGGTTTCTTGCAGCTCTGCTGTACTGTGAGTTGGAACATTAAGCCTAGCGTCAGAGGTACCAGTACAGCTCTCACTCACTAGCCACTCCTAAGTGTGACCTCTTTTCCTGGTCATATAAATGTACCTGTTGCTATGGCTGGACAGTTTCCCACCATTTCTCCAGCCAACTTGGTCGACATGGGCATCATGAGGCAGTGTAGCAACTGTCTTGTGTTCATGGACAACCCTCGACTCCTAGTACACACAAACACAATGTGTGAGAGCTGCAACTATATTAAGAACCTTGAGTCTATGCTCTTTCACACATCAGTCAGTGCATATGACAATAAAGCAGGTTGTCAGCATGCATCTTACCTCCTACTCCATCCAAACCCACATTACAAATAACTACATATGCAGAGGTCCTCACCAGAAACATATGTAACACCAGAGACCTCCCAAACACAAACACAAGCATGCTACACATATTACTTCCTCTGCAGAACTCATTACATATAATAGCTCATGCACCAGTGCCTCACTAGTCAAACCCTTAAGGAAAAACACAAGATCAAACATGTTAGTCATAGGTGATTCCATCGTAAGACACACTGATGTCCCTCTCACCAGGCTAGATAAGGAAAAGGTCACGGTCAGCTGTCTGTCAGGTGCCAGGATCTGCCATATCACACATGCACTCAGGTCTCTCAACAACAGGTACTGTTATGATTCTGTCATAGCCCATGTTGGTGTGAATGACTTGAGATGTACCTCTCTGGATTATATGAATTGAGACATGACTTGAGCTGTTAGACTATATGTCTCAGGTAGGTATGTTCCTAGCCTTAAGCAACATTTTACCTTCACCTAGGATGATGCCTCAATCCAAACAGAAAATGATTGACTTAGCTTCTGGTGTCATTATAAGGGGATCTACTATCTGTAAGCCTGGGACAATGTGATCGACAGACCTCGATGCTTTGCCAGAGATGGTCTTCATCCATTACCCCTGGGATTTCGGCTACTGGCTAAAGCTCTTGCCACCTACATAGTGCCTTTTTTAGGCAGTGTCTTAATGTGAAAGCTCCATCTAGAAACAACCTCAAGGTTATGCTGCTAAATGCTAGGAGTCTCAACATGAAACTGCACTCACTGGAAGCTGTCTTCACTTTGGATGACACAGACATTTGTGCAGTGACAATGCCTGGTTCAAGGCTGTGGAGAGCACCCCAGCCAATGCTGAGTTATAGTTCCTTCCTTACGTTCAGACCTCAAACTGAAGGTTTGAAAACTAAAGGAGGCGGTGTATCAATATTCATTAAAGATAAATACACCTCTAGAACTGTTAAACAGAATGACTCCCTGGGGACACTTCAGGTGCAATTAACTGTTGTTAGAGCATCTATTCAAGTCATTGTCATCTACAGGACCACCTCCATGAATCAGGACACCCACTCTGCCTATTTGGATCTACTTGAGACTATCAGGATACATTGAAACACCATGGTTTTGGGCGACTTTAACTACCCATCCATTTACTGGGTAAAATATTTGTGCTCAAACTCATTTGCCCAAAGGTTCCTTGACTTCATTAACTCCAATGCCCTGGACCAGCTGGTTGACACCCCCACAAATGGTGCCAACATTCTGGATCTGGTGCTCACCAATATGGGGACCACTGTAGCACCCCCACTTTGAGGTCCTCCCTGGTGAGATCTGACCACAAATCGGTCTAATTTGAAGTAACTATCACACCTAACCCCACCCCAGCAGCAACTAAACTAAAAATCTTCTCCAAAGCAGATTATAACCTCTTACAGGATAGTATAAATATCTTTGGTGCACCTCCTCCCTCCGATGGAACTAGCAACTATGCCGAGCTCTACACCAAAGCTTTATAGAAACACCTGTATAACTGCATTGATTCAGCCATATCTGATAGGACCAAAAGAAGCTCCTCAAGGAAGAGCAAACCTGCCTGGTGGACAGCTGCCATTAACAGGCTTTACAATAGGAGGAAGAAAATGCTGTCTAAGAGTAAGAGGGGGCGAGCCCTCCTAAACTGAAAACACTCCCTCCTCAGCTTAAATAAGCAAATAAGACTTCTTGTGAAGTCCTCCAAAGCAAACTATGAGTCCAAACTAGCTTCCTCAACAAAGGACAGCCACAAGGCATTCTATAGTTATATCCATAACCTAAAAGGAAAGGCCCAGATTTCTGCAGAACTGGTAGTTAGTGATACCACATATACTGAGAATGTGGATATAGCTAACCTGCTGGCTGACAGGTTCTGTGAAAACTTCACTCCCCTGTACCACCACATGTACACCATGACTTCCCTACCACCTGTTCCCTACCTTGTATCTCTAAAGAGCAGGTCATAAATGCCCTCTCTAAGGCCAAAAATAAAGCATTTATGGGACCTGATAACATCACAGGCTGTGTCCTACATGAGCTCCAACACGAATTAGCAACACCATTGGGTACTTTTTTCAGTCATAGTATGAGCACCGACTTTGTACCAGCTGAGTGGAAAACAGCCATCGTTACTCCATTGCACAAAGTTGCTGCTTCCACTGACCCAGGAACTGTAGACCTACTGACTAGTCTTATCTACAAGGCCATGGAGTGAGTCATCATGGACCTTATCAACAAAGATATAGGTAATCTCCAAACACTTGACCCTACTCGGTTTCGATTTGTCAAAGGGAGATCATGTCTGTTAAACCTGGTGGACTTCTTTGAGACAGTCACCAAGGCCCTGGACCAGGGGAAATCTGTGCATACAGCCTATCTGAACTTAGCCAAGGCATTTGACACTATTCTCCAGTCAGACCCAACTAGGCATCAGCCCTTATATCGTTAGATGGGTCACTAACTGGCTCACTGATAGATTCTCCTGTTTTGATTATATGAGTTCTATCTCCAACAGCAGACCTGTAACCAGTGGTGTTCCACAGGGATCAGTCCTGGGACCTCTACTGTTTGGAATCTATTTCTCCAAAGTACAAGCAAAAACTAAAGGTCTGTGGCTGACAAAGTTTGCTGATGACTGCAAACTGGGAGCGGTCACAGAATCTCCAAATGATGTCATCATCCTACAAGAGGGTCTTACACAAACAAATGATTGGTGCCAAAGTCATGGCCTTAAACTCAATGCAAAAAAATGTATTATTATTCCTTTTGGTAAAAGCGATGTTCCTGCTAACTACCACATCAACAGCAACACCTTAAGTACGCACTCAGTGGTGAGAGACCTGGGCACACAGGTTGAGAGCAATCTTACCTTTGACCATCATGTCTCCACAGTGTTAAGAAGGGCATTTTATATTGCTCATTACATAAGTAAGGGCATTGCCTCCAGAAAAAAAGAAGTTATTACCTCCCTGTACTCATCCCTCATCAGGGCAATAATTGAGTACAACAACCCTTTTGGTATGTACATTTCTAAGCACCTGCAGCAATTGGAGAAACCACAAAGGTTCCTCACAAGGAAAATTCAAGATCTTCACCATCTCTCCTATGGGGATCATCCAAAATCACTGCTACTTTATTCTGTTCCATAAAGACTACTCAGAGGTGATCTCTACCATTGCATAAAAGGTGATCTCTGACCCAGCGTTATTGGAAATTCTTCATATCCAAAAGTCAAATGGTACATGGGTTACTCACTCTAAAGACCTTAACCTGGTATGTGGCATTAATAAAACCTACTGGAGGGACAGATTTGTCTCCCAGAAGTTGCCACACCTTTGGAATAGACTTCCACTTCATGTCAAACAGAGCACCTCATTGGCCCTGTTCAAACGCAGTCTGGACGATTGGACGGGTGACCATAAGTTCACCCCCAGAGGTTCCACCTGTGTCCTTCTTGGACAGGGCCATTAGGTGCTGATCATGAAATAAGGGTAAGAACTTGGCTAGGCTTGTAAGGACCCTAGGGCTATTAGCCTAGTAACTTCCTGTGATCCTAATGGTGATTATGGACATTAAACAATATACTAGAAAAGTAAAATTAAAACTAAATTTTGAACTTAAGTTTAATGACCTAACACCTGTTTTTTTCTGATTTGAGAATTGACAGTACTTTTAATCCCCCCTTCACCTCATTTTATAAACCTTTAAAAGGATATATGAGATGGACCTTAGATCCCTGCTTAGTAAAATATGCAATTAAAGGAATGAATTTAATTTAAGTGTAGAGGAAAAGGATTTGTTAGATTGTTTAGTAGTACGCAACCTACGGTTATGAAACCTGATAAGGAGAGTGGTTTGGTTTTAATGGAAAGGAAAGATTATTTTTATAGAATGGAGGCGATTCTCAAGACCAACACCTATGCAATGATTAGTATTAATGAGTTAAACCAAGCATACAGGAAAGTGAAACATCAGTTAAATGATATGTTTATTGATGGTATAGGATCATAGGAGGTTACTAGGCTAATGGCCCTGGAGCCTTTGCAAGTCTTGCCAAGAGTTTATCCCCAGAAAGAAACCTGGTTTGGTTTTAATGGAAAGGAAATATTATTTTCATAGAATGGAGGTGATTCTCAAGACCAACACCTATGCAATGGTTAGTATTAATGAGTTAAACCAAGCATACAGGAAAGTGAAACATCAGTTAAATGATATGTTTATTGATGGTATAGGATCATAGGAGGTTACTAGGCTAATGGCCCTGGAGCCTTTGCAAGCCTTGCCAAGAGTTTATCCCCAGAAAGAAACCTGGTTTGGTTTTAATGGAAAGGAAATATTATTTTCATAGAATGGAGGTGATTCTCAAGACCAACACCTATGCAATGGTTAGTATTAATGAGTTAAACCAAGCATACAGGAAAGTGAAATGTCAGTTAAATGATATGTTTATTGATGGTATAGGATCATAGGAGGTTACTAGGCTAACGGCCCTGGAGCCTTTGCAAGCCTTGCCAAGAGTTTATCCCCAGAAAGAAACCTCAGTCAGCATCTGTCACCCCTGTCAATGAGGGACACAGGTGGAACCCCTGGTACAAATTAGTGGTTTCCCATCCACTCATCAAGGTTGTGCTTGAAGAGCATCAGCAAGGTATTATGTTTGATGTGTATGGGAAGTCTATTGCAGAGATGGGGCAGCCTCTGGGAGACAAACCTGTCTCTCCAGCAGGTTTTGTTGATGTTGCATATTAGATTCAGGTCTTTTGAGCAGGTAATGCGCGAGGAGTTAGACTTACAGATATGGAGCATCTCTGGTAGGACAGAGTCCGAGATTGCCTTGTAGGCAAGACATGGGTCACCTCTGAGCAATCTGTACAATACCAAGTAGAGTGTTAGTGGTTTGAGCCTGTCTACACAGGACAGGTGTTGGTGGCCATGGATTCTCTTTGCGAGGTATTTCTGTGGCCTTTCCAGTTGGTGCAGATGTTTGGAGAGGTACATACCAAATGGAGAATTATGCTCAATTATTGGTCTAATGAGGGAGGAGTCTAGAGAGGTAATAACCTCCTTTTTTCTAGATGCAGTCCCTTTACTTATGAGGTGAACCAAGTAAAAGGCTTTTCTGACCACCTCCGCTACATGATGGTCGAATGTGAGATTGTTATCAACCTGAGTACCCAGGTCTCTCACCACAGGTTGTGTGTTTAGGGGGTTGTCATTGATGTTCATAAGTTGGTACTAGGCTATCAGCTCTAAGGCCTGTGCAAGCCTAGCCATAACAATTCCCTGGATATTTCTTCCCACAATGTTTACTTCTCTGGGCCCCTGTCTAGCAGGGTGACTGACATGATCCCCGGGGTGAATTTCCTATCTCCCATCCAATCATCAAGGTTCCTTTTGAAGAGGGCCAATGAGGCGCTCTGCTTGACATGTATGGGCAGTCGATTCCAGAGTATGGGGAGTCTCTGGGTCAGGAACCTATCCCTCCAGCATGTTCTGTTCATTGTGATGATAAGGTTTAGATCCCTGGAGCATGTGGCTCTGAGGGATTGGGATTTCTTTAAGTGGAGCATGTCCAACAGCTCAGGGTTTGACATGGCCTTGTATGTTAAGCAGAGATCGCCTGTGAGTAGACGATATGCCACAGAGTAAGCTGGAGTTTTTTTAGACAGTCACCATATGGCATCTGTTTAGGCCTGTGATTCGTTTAGTGAGGTATTTCTGTGGCCTTTCCAGCTGTAGCAGATGTCTTGTGAGGTACATACCAAATGGGGCATTATACTCTATAATGGGTCTAATGAGGGATGAGTACAGTGGGACAATGACCTCCTTTTTCTGGATGAAAAGCCCTTAGTGATGAGGTGTGCCACATAGAAGGATTTCCTGACTGTTGTGGCAATGTGGTTATCGAGTGAGATCACTGTCCACCTGTGACCCTAAGTCTCCTCTCATCACACTTTCGATGTTTAGTATCCTGCCACCTATGTGGTAATTCATGGGTACATGTTTTTTTCCAAAGGGGATAACTATACATTTCTTGGCATTAAGCTTGAGCCCATGGCTCTGGCACCAGGCATCTGTTTCTGTAAGGCCGTTTCGTAGAATATCCACATTGTTTGGGGATTCAGTAATGGCTCCCAGTTTGCAGTCATCTGCAAACTTTGTTAGCCAGAGTCCCTTAGTGTTGACCTGCACTTCAGAGAAGAAGATGCCAAACAAGAATGGTCCCAGGACTGAACCCTGAGGTACTCCACTTGTCTGGAACTGGATTTGGAGTCAGCTACTTTTACATTCTGGGTTCTGTCAGTAAGCCAGTTGGCAACCCTTCGAGTGACATAGGGATTTATGCCCAGCTTAGTAAGTTTATCTATGATTCCAGAGTGGGGGATGGTGTCGAAGGCCTTGGCGAGGTCCAGATGTGTGGACCGCCTTACCCTCGTCCATGTGGTAATCAGTAGGGGCTGTGTTTCTACTGAATGGTATAATGATGCATTTTTTTGCATTTAGCTTAAGGCCATGACTTTGGCACCAGTCATTAGTTGCTGTGAGACCCTCTTGCAGTACGTTAACATCATACGGGGAATCAGTGACAGCACCCAACTTACAGTCATCCACAAACCTGGTTAGCCATAGGCCTTTTGTCTTTGCCTGAACCTCTGAAAGGTAGATGCCAAACAGTAGGGGTCCGAGGACAGATCCCTGGGGAACTCCACTAGTGACAGGTCTGCCTATTTTGACCTTGAGGATTCTGTCTGTGAGTCAATTGGTCACCCACCTGATGAGATAGAGCTTTTCAATGACGCCCAAGTAGGGGATTGTGTCAAAGGCCTTGGCCAAGTCAAGGTAAGCTGTATTTACTGACTTTACCTCATCCGGGGCCTTGGTGACAGTCTCAAAGAACTCAAAACAAGAAGTAATAAGGAGAAAGTAAAATGTATTCCACAAAAATGAATGCTTTAATGATAATTCCGCGTTTTCATCTATGTAGACTTCATCAGATTAAGTCTCAAAGAACCCAACCAGGTTCAACAGGTAAGATCTGCCCTTGACAAATCTGAACTGAGTGGGGTCAAGTCCTTGAAAATTGCCTCTGTCCTTGTTTATGAGATCCATAATAATACGCTCCATAGCTTTACGTATCAGACTTGTCAAACTAATGGGGTGATACTTTCCAGGATCAGTAGTGGCACCACCTTTGTGCAAGGGGGATGACAATGGCGGTTCTCCACTCTGCTGGAATGAAGTCTGTACTTAGGCTGTGGTTGAATAGGGTGCTCAATGGCGAAGCCAGTTTTTGCTGAAGATGGTGCAGAATACAGCCTGTGATGCTATCAGATCCCATGGAAGCTGTGTTCTTTGCCTTGGATAGGGCCTTTAACACTTGATCTACAGAGATGTGAGGTGCAGGACAAGTATCAGGGATGTCGAAAGGGCCCTTGGGGGGACAGGAGGGTGAAGTTTGCACTGTACCTATCTTCTAGCAGGTTGGCTAAGTCAACAGGATCAGTGTAAGTGATACTGTTAAGTACTAATTCAGAACAAGCCTGGGCTTTGCCATGGAGGTTCCTGACATAACTGAAGAAGGCTTTGTGGTTTCCCTTTGTTTTGGAGGTTAGTTTTGATTCATCATTGGCTTTGGAGGTTTCCACTAGTGATCTAATTTGCTCATTAAGGCTAAGAAGGGAGTTTTTCCAATTTGGAAATGTGTTCCTTTTTACCCTTGGACAAGAGTTTCCTCCATTTGTTGTAAAGCCTGTTGATAGAGAATGTCCACCAAACAGGTTTGTGTTTCCTTGAGGAGCAGGTTTAGTTCTGTTGGGTATGGCTGATTCCATGCAGTTGTACAGCTGCTTGTATACTGCATTGCTGCACTGTTCAACATAGTTGTCTGTATCCTCTGAAGGTGGAGGTGGTGTAAAGCTACAGATACCCTCCCTTAGGAGGTTGTAATCAGCTTTTGAAAAGTTTTTTAGCTTGATTATGGCTGGGGGGTTTGGGTGGGATAGAAACTTTGAACAAGACAGTGCAATGATCTGATCTCACCAGGGAAAAGCATACTATGGGAGTGATGCAGCAGTCACTCATGTTGATGAGAACCAAGTCCAGAGTGTTATCTCCTGTTTTGGGGGATGAGGCAAGCTGGTCTAGTATGTTAGAACTGATGAAGTCAAGGAATCGTTAAGTGAGTGCATTAGTGCAGGAATAGTTCACCCAGTCTATGGTGAGGTAGTTGAAGTCACCAAGGTTCTGGGTGTTAAGCGGTACCTTGGAGTCAAGTAGATCCAGGTAAGAGGCGTGGGTGGCCTGAGTCATGAAGGGGGGGGGGGTCTATAGATGTCTATAAATTGGATGGGTGTCTTGCTAACTGTCAGTTGCACCTGGAGTAGTTCTAGTGCATCATGCTGGCAGACCAGTCTGGAGGTGTGCCTGTCCTTAAGATAGAGACTCCACCACCCTTAATGCTCCCGACCTCATTTTGGGGTCAGAATGTGTGGAATGAAGTATAACCTGGTAAGGCTGAGGTGCTCTCCGCAGCCCAATTTGTCTTTGGGATTTTGCCTAAAAAAGGCACAATGGGGGAGGTGAGAGCCTTGGCCAGGATCCGGAATCCTAGTGGTGACAGATGGAGGCCATCTCTTTCAAAGCAGCGAGGCTTGTCACCCATGTCATCCCAGACAGACAGATACCGGATCCCCTTGGAATGACACCAGAAACTAAGCCAATTTTAAAGTCAATTATTTTTTGTTGGTATTGTGGTAGCATTCTGGGTGAAGGTAGGATGCTGCTTAGGGCTAAGGTCATACCTGCCTGGAGCACATATGCAAGAGCTCAATCATGTCTCTTTTCATATAGAATACAAAATGATCCCCCTGCGCGTAAGGAACTGCACGGCTCTCCATGAATAACTGCAATAAACAAAAATGAGCCAGCAGCAAGTCGACTGAGTAAGAAAAAGAGTAGTTTAATAAAAACTACCCAAACAGCATAATGGCATACAAAAACAAACCGGTTTCGGCAATGGTTATAAACCTAGCCTTCTTCAGTGTTCAGCAAAGAGCCTAATCAAAAATGCTGTATTTAAACAGATAAAGCCATGCTGATTGGTTACAAAGTTTTGGACATTTGCTGATGAACAATCAGCATGAATAACAAAAATGTTATTACATTCAAAGAAACACACACATTATGGACCTGAATACATTAAGCAATATTAAGATTAGCTGTTTCTATGTATATATATATATTCTTTAAATATACATAAATATGTATTCTAAATATTAGTTCTGAATATTAAAGCACCAATTGTACAAAATCCAATATTGAGCAAAGATATATCAAATATGCATATATACAAAATAAATTATAGACCAGAGTACATACTGTAATCTTGTGATTAACTATATCTGTATATATATGTTTTTTAATATACATATGTATGTATTCTAGTTATTGAGACACCAATTAGTCAACAAACATGTATCATATGTTCAGATTTTTTGTTTATAAACATTCATTTAGCCCAGGATTAAATAGTGCACCTAGTTTGGTTATCCATTTCTTTTCTTTTAGGTTGAGTTTATTATGCCAACCACTCTTATTGGTTCTATCACCAATAATTTTGTCAATAATGGTAAAATGAAATTTTGCAGTACCATGGGTAAGAGTGTGTTTGTATAGTGCGTTGGTTATTTTCTGGCATCTAATATCACTGAGATGCTCAGAGATACGTAATTTAACTGGTCGTGACGTCTGCCCAACATAAAATGAGTGGCAGGTACAACAGGCCAAATAAATGGCCCAATCTGTGTTACAGTTAGCAAAAAATGTAATGTCAAAAACTGTATTGGTATTCCTGCTGGTGAACTCCTTGATTTTCAACATATGCTTACAGTTGACACAGTGGCCACATGGAAAGGAACCTATAAGCTTATCACCCAAAATGGTGGTTTGATATACCTGTGGTAAAGTGGACTCATAATGATGTTTATAGTGATTAAAATGGCCAGCCAAATTCTTGCCTTTTCGAAAGAGAAAAGGCATTTATCAGGAATAATGTTTTTGATTCTTACATCAGCCTCCAGTATATTCCAGTTGTCCCTGATGATCTTAATAAAGTTGTTGGTATTTCTGCCAAATGTAGTAGTAAGTCTTAGTTTATTGGACTTGATGTACTTCTTTTGATATGTTAATAGATTGGGTCTATGTAGACCAAATGCAAAGTTCTGAGCCATTGTCACATATCCTGAATTATAACCCCGCTCAATGAATCTGTTGTGTAAATCCTGAGCCTGATTGACAAAGGTCTTATTATCAGAGCAATTACGCCTAATCCTGATAAATTGTGATTTAGGGATGTTCTTTGCAATATGTTTTGGATGAAAGCTGGATGCGTGGAGAATTGTATTGTATTGAGGGAATTTCCTATGAGTTTTCAGTTGTTAAGGTGTTGTCATTGTTTCTAGTTACCAAAACATCCAAAAATGTAATTGATTTTCGGTCATAGGTAATTGTAAATTGTATTCCCCATATATTATCATTCAGATATTCCATAAATTCCTGGAGATATGGAACATCCGATCTCCACACCATCCAGCAATCATCCAAGTATCTACGCCAGATATCAATTTCTGGCAAAAACAAATTATGAGTGTCATCATAGATCATAATTTGTTCAGTATATGCCATAAACAGATCTGCATATATGGGGGCAAAAGATGCCCCCATAGCTGTACCTCTGATCTGTAGGTAACATTCCTGGTTGTAGAAAAAACATTTTAGTCAAAACATGCTCAGTCAAATTTAACAAGAGAGTATTGAATCCAGGTTGATATAATTTAGATTCATTGAGCCAAAATTCAATAGCATCAAGTCCACCCCAATGTGGAATATTGGTGTAGAGTGAACTTACGTCCAAGGTACAAAGTAACCAATCTGAATCCAACTGCATATCATTTACAATACTCAAAAATTGAGTAGTGTCTTGTATTCGTGATCTTACATGTAGTAACAACGGCTTTAAATGCATAGTTAGAAATTCAGAAAGAGGTTCAGTAATCGACCCCATACCTGACACAATGGGCCTTCCTGGTGGATGTAAAAAATCCTTATGTATTTTTGGTAGAAAATAAATATGTTGTCTAGTAGGATCAGTAATAGTTAAATGATAAAGTGTTTTTTTATCAATAATACCATTGTCAACAGCAGAGTTCAAAAAGTCATCAATATCCTTTTTGAAAACTGAGGTGGGGTCCAGTGGCATTTTTGTATAATATTTAGCATCATTAAGTTGTTTATGTGCTTCAATATCATAATCACACCAGTCTAACACTACCACTGCCCCTCCTTTGTCAGCGTTGATAATTACCAAATCTTTATTACGTACAAGTTCCTCAAGACAAGATTTTTCACCATCAGTGATGTTTTAATATAGAGCGTGGACGTTTCCTTTTTGTTTTAGAAAATTGCTTATTAGCATTATGTCCTTCTTGAAATCGGACATGCCTAACATTCTTGAACGGTTGTCCCTTATCATAATCTGAGAGGTCACGAGAAAACTTTTTAAGTTTTCTTTCTTTCAAAATTGTATCAAAACTTAACAGTTCAGTACTCAATTTTGCTAATAGGGTAGGAAAAAAAGTTTCATTTTGGTAATGATTGCATTCCTCAATAGACTTGAGAACCAAAGTAGTTTCACTCTCAATGATTCTAGTGTAATAGTCAGATAAAGCTTTCACAAACTTCATCGAGCATTCCTGTTGA
Organism: Protopterus annectens; assembly: GCF_019279795.1. Taxonomy (NCBI): domain Eukaryota; kingdom Metazoa; phylum Chordata; order Ceratodontiformes; family Protopteridae; genus Protopterus; species Protopterus annectens. The sequence goes on from NC_056728.1 coordinate 1,398,577,348, forward strand.
ATAGAGTTCCATTCTGTAAGTAAATTCTCATCAGGGCTAGCCACCAAGGGCTGTATTTTCACTCTGAGGGCACAGTAATAATACTGAGTCCACTGATTTTGAAACCTCGTCTGGCACAGATACTGACACACAGTCCACCATGGATTCCCCCACCCCCAAACGTAAAAACTATGTATCCCCTTTAGGGAACACAGGGGGAGGAGGAGGGGGGGTAGGAAGCACAGAAAAAGTCACCAGTCTACAGAATTTGTTGGAGATATTGACCAAAAAGTAAACAATGTATGTAACATATCTAGTACCACACTAACAGATGAACAGATATCTTTACTAAATAAAGGTCTATCCTTCATTCCTGGCTTTTTTGTTCCAGAAGATTCATTTACTAATGACCTATTTGCATTTTGCAGACTTATTAATCTAAAATTGTTTTTCCAGGAACAAGGTGATACAGAATATTCACAAATGGAATGTTTCAAATATCACACTTCTAAATTTACTCCCCCTATGCATCCAGCTGTTAATCTCTTCTTGCGAAGTGTACTTAGTGAGTTACATTTTAAGCATAATTATGAGAGACCTATGTCCAATAACATCACTGATGGTGAAAAATCTTGTCTTGAGGAACTTGTACGTAATAAAGATTTGGTAATTATCAACGCTGACAAAGGAGGGGCAGTGGTAGTGTTAGACTGGTGTGATTATGATATTGAAGCACATAAACAACTTAATGATGCTAAATATTATACAAAAATGCCACTGGACCCCACCTCAGTTTTCAAAAAGGATATTGATGACTTTTTGAACTCTGCTGTTGACAATGGTATTATTGATAAAAAAACACTTTATCATTTAACTATTACTGATCCTACTAGACAACATATTTATTTTCTACCAAAAATACATAAGGATTTTTTACATCCACCAGGAAGGCCCATTGTGTCAGGTATGGGGTCGATTACTGAACCTCTTTCTGAATTTCTAACTATGCATTTAAAGCCGTTGTTACTACATGTAAGATCACGAATACAAGACACTACTCAATTTTTGAGTATTGTAAATGATATGCAGTTGGATTCAGATTGGTTACTTTGTACCTTGGACGTAAGTTCACTCTACACCAATATTCCACATTGGGGTGGACTTGATGCTATTGAATTTTGGCTCAATGAATCTAAATTATATCAACCTGGATTCAATACTCTCTTGTTAAATTTGACTGAGCATGTTTTGACTAAAAATGTTTTTTTCTACAACCAGGAATGTTACCTACAGATCAGAGGTACAGCTATGGGGGCATCTTTTGCCCCCATATATGCAGATCTGTTTATGGCATATATTGAACAAATTATGATCTATGATGACACTCATAATTTGTTTTTGCCAGAAATTGATATCTGGCGTAGATACTTGGATGATTGCTGGATGGTGTGGAGATCGGATGTTCCATATCTCCAGGAATTTATGGAATATCTGAATGATAATATATGGGGAATACAATTTACAATTACCTATGACCGAAAATCAATTACATTTTTGGATGTTTTGGTAACTAGAAACAATGACAACACCTTAACAACTGAAACTCATAGGAAATTCCCTCAATACAATACGATTCTCCACGCATCCAGCTTTCATCCAAAACATATTGCAAAGAACATCCCTAAATCACAATTTATCAGGATTAGGCATAATTGCTCTGATAATAAGACCTTTGTCAATCAGGCTCAGGATTTACACAACAGATTCATTGAGCGGGGTTATAATTCAGGATATGTGACAATGGCTCAGAACTTTGCATTTGGTCTACATAGACCCAATCTATTAACATATCAAAAGAAGTACATCAAGTCCAATAAACTAAGACTTACTACTACATTTGGCAGAAATACCAACAACTTTATTAAGATCATCAGGGACAACTGGAATATACTGGAGGCTGATGTAAGAATCAAAAACATTATTCCTGATAAATGCCTTTTCTCTTTTCGAAAAGGCAAGAATTTGGCTGGCCATTTTAATCACTATAAACATCATTATGAGTCCACTTTACCACAGGTATATCAAACCACCATTTTGGGTGATAAGCTTATAGGTTCCTTTCCATGTGGCCACTGTGTCAACTGTAAGCATATGTTGAAAATCAAGGAGTTCACCAGCAGGAATACCAATACAGTTTTTGACATTACATTTTTTGCTAACTGTAACACAGATTGGGCCATTTATTTGGCCTGTTGTACCTGCCACTCATTTTATGTTGGGCAGACGTCACGACCAGTTAAATTACGTATCTCTGAGCATCTCAGTGATATTAGATGCCAGAAAATAACCAACGCACTATACAAACACACTCTTACCCATGGTACTGCAAAATTTCATTTTACCATTATTGACAAAATTATTGGTGATAGAACCAATAAGAGTGGTTGGCATAATAAACTCAACCTAAAAGAAAAGAAATGGATAACCAAACTAGGTGCACTATTTAATCCTGGGCTAAATGAATGTTTATAAACAAAAAATCTGAACATATGATACATGTTTGTTGACTAATTGGTGTCTCAATAACTAGAATACATACATATGTATATTAAAAAACATATATATACAGATATAGTTAATCACAAGATTACAGTATGTACTCTCGTCTATAATGTATTTTGTATATATGCATATTTGATATATCTTTGCTCAATATTGGATTTTGTACAATTGGTGCTTTAATATTCAGAACTAATATTTAGAATACATATTTATGTATATTTAAAGAATATATATATACATAGAAACAGCTAATCTTAATATTGCTTAATGTATTCAGGTCCATAATGTGTGTGTTTCTTTGAATGTAATAACATTTTTGTTATTCATGCTGATTGTTCATCAGCAAATGTCCAAAACTTTGTAACCAATCAGCATGGCTTTATCTGTTTAAATACAGCATTTTTGATTAGGCTCTTTGCTGAACACTGAAGAAGGCTAGGTTTATAACCATTGCCGAAACCGGTTTGTTTTTGTATGCCATTATGCTGTTTGGGTAGTTTTTATTAAACTACTCTTTTTCTTACTCAGTCGACTTGCTGCTGGCTCATTTTTCTTTTCATATAGAACCAAGAAGAGTAGTTCCAGAACCGCAAAGTGAAGACAATAGTTCGTAAAAAAGGTAAGTCCTTTATTAGTTGCCAAGTGGTAAAAATCCAAAGACAGTTGGTACAAAGCAGCAAAATCAGACCAAATGGTAAAATCCAAAGTCAGTAGGTACAGAACAGCAAAATCAGACAAGCGCTTTCGCTTGGAGAATGCCAAGCTTTTTTTTTTTTTTGACTTGAAAAAGCTTGGCATTCTCCAAGCGAAAGCGCTTGTCTGATTTTGCTGTTCTGTACCTACTGACTTTGGATTTTACCATTTGGTCTGATTTTGCTGCTTTGTACCAACTGTCTTTGGATTTTTACCACTTGGCAACTAATAAAGGACTTACCTTTTTTACGAACTATTGTCTTCACTTTGCGGTTCTGGAACTACTCTTCTTGGTGTTATCAGTTTTGCTCTCTTTTCATATAGTCCAGGAGGTACATCTCAAGTCATTCACACCAACATGGTTAATGAGAGAGTCATACTTGTATTTGTTGTGGGGATACTTAAGTGCGTGCGTGATGTGGCGGATTCTGGCACCAGACAGACCACTGATTGTGACCTTCTCCTTGTCAAGCCTGGTGAGGGAGACGTCGGTGTGTTCCACAATTGAGTCGCCAATGGCTAGTATGATTGGCTTACTGTTATGCCTTAGGGGCTGCGTTGGTTTATTGCTATGCCTAATGGGCTGTGTTTATGAGACACTGGTGTGTTATCTGTTATGTGTGATGTCTTTGGTGTTATGTGTGGAATGTCTGTGAGTGTGTTTTAGAGATCTTGCTGTTTAGGTAAGTTTTTATTGAGGACCTCTACATAGGTGTTGAGTGTTGTGCTTGGCTGTGTGATGTGAGTGGTGTGGTGTTTGTGCTGTCAATCTCCTCTTTGTCAGGAGTACTGACTGAGGCGAAGGAGAGCATGAATTTCAGCTTACTGAAATAGATGCATTTCTCGCAAGAAGAAAAATTAAGTGCTAGAAGAAGAGGGCTGTCAGTAAACATGAGGCAGTTGCTACACTGTCTCAGTATGCCCATGTCAACCAGGCTAGTAGGAGAAACTGATGGGAATTGACCAGACATAGTGGTCCAAATACTTGGGCGGACATATGGAGAGAGGGTTTTGATAAGAGTTTGTCCAAAAGAGTGTAGACCATAAAAACCTTAAATGTAAAGTAACTGGCCTGAAGCACAAGTGCTAAAACCAAAACTAAGATGCTTAGCGTAGCAAAATTTCTTGATAGCACTCTTAAACATTTGTTGGATGATGAGGGACAAGTATGTAAGGATAGCTGGGATTTTGGGTCTATATTAAATCAATGAAACCTACTTCAAAGATTGCCGTTTATCGAATTCTACTCCGACAGCCCCCCACATCCCCCACTAATTATATATACCAAGTCCAAGATCACACTACAGTGAGGAAAGGGCAAATTTTCTGATCTTCACTGTACCGCAATCTCAGTATGAACAGTTTGAAAAACGGCATGTTCGATGAAGTGCACCAAAAAATACCATTCGCTGAACTGAATTTTCAATGATCTAATATAGACCTGGGATTTTTTTTGGAGAAAATTAAGCATCTTGACTTTTATGAAGGGGACATGTTAGTAACCACTGATGTGAAGGATTTATACTCTGTAATTCTGCACAATAAGGGCGTAAAATGGTTTTGTGAATTTCTATGAGATAAGAATATAAAGCAAAGTAAAAGTAACCTATATGAAAAAATATTAGAGTTAATTCTGTTTTAATTTTATTTAATTCAATTTTATTTATTTATTTATTTTTTGAGGGGGAAAACTATCTCCAATTAAAAGGGGTAGCCATTGGGTCCAATGTTGGTGCATTATTTGCCAGCATTGTTATGGTTAGATGGGAGAAGCATTTTGTGCTGAATGGCATGTATAAGGAGTCATTTACGCTTTACAACAGATACCTGGATGACCTGGTCTTGGTCTGGAGGGACACCAGATGGTGTTTTAAAGATTTTATGACTTATCTTAACCAAACAACTGATTTTTTAGTTCTTACATCACAGACTGAGGACGTTAGTATTCCCTACTTGGATATATTATGGGAGAAGGACTACATGGAGAGGGTTTACATCTTGAGTATTTATAGGAAGCCCACATACTCTAATACTTTTCTCCATTATGCGAGCTCGTACCTGACTCACCAAAAGAGAGCTATTGTTAAAGGACAGTACATTAGGATGGCAACTAGGAATACATAATTTATTATAGAATGTAACAACATGGAAAATATGTTTTTAAAGAGGGGATATCCAAAAAGAATGACAAAAAAAATTGATGGATGAGATAGTGGCTAAGAGGGAGTCCAAACCTTTTGTACAAATTTTGTCTGTGGAATTCCAGGTTTTTAATAGACCCATCAACCACCTTGATGTTACCCATGTTTATATAAGAATTATTTTATTAGTATCTTTAATTTGGATAGTGATCTGATTAACTGGGTGCTTGAGAAGAATTGGGCTATGATTTAGCATGACAGGAAGATTTATTTGAGATTGGGTGTTAAACCCATAGATGTATATAAAAAAGGTTGTATCTTGAAAAAATATTCTTGAAAGATCAAATTGACTCCATGAACAGGGAGATGAAGAAATGTGGACACTGTCATTTTCATAAGTGAATTAAAGTAGGTGAACAATGTATAATAAAAAAACAGGCCCTTTGATATAAAGGGGAAATTTAACTGGCAAACTAAAGGTGTTGTATTTGTTGCCCTGTGTCAGGGATGTCAGTGTTTTTATGTGGGAAAGATAGAATGTACCCTGAAAGAGGGCATATACAAGCACCTTTATGAGATTAAAAAGAGGAAAATGAGTAATGCTTTGGCCAAACATATTTTGGCGTATCCAGATCATGAATTTAAATTTATTATTGAACAGGTTAGACAGAGTAAACGGGGAGGAGCATGGACAGTGATGCTAGAAATAAGGGAATTATATTGGCAGCTTTTGTCTGATGCTTTTAAGCTGCCATGGTTGAATGTTAATTGTACTATTGCTTGTTTGTTGAAAAAGAATGCTTTGGAAAGATATTTTTTTGAACAGTATACATATACTTCTCTTAAATTTTGATGAAGTGAATACAGTTTTGAAGTTTTAAAATAATAGGGAGTTGGTGGGGTTATGCTTGGCAGAAGTTATTTATTTTTAGTTATTTAATTATTTAGGATAAAGGTTTTTGTATATACACCATTTATTATATAGAGTATAATTTTATACAGCATATAATATGCATTTGTATTTAGCCTATAGGTAATTACTGGGTGTGGGATTTATTATTTATTTATTTGTTTATCTATTTGATTCAATGGGAAAGATGTTAATAAAGAGTTCCAAATATGATTTGGCAGTTAGGTTTCTGCAGATTTTTATGTGATTGTTGTGCAAAATGGGGAAAAGGGATTGAAGATGGATGGATGGTACATAAATATAATTATTTTGTATATGAATTACTATTTTATGTATTTTGTGGTTGGAATATATTTATTCACTATTTCTTACTTTTTATTTATTTTTAGTTATTTCTTATTTGCCATTCTTTATTTGATGTTAGAGACATGCAGGGAGTGATTTTTGGACGTTGTCACTTTAAAAGATTTAAAATGCAGGTTGCATGTCATTGAGGAAGGCTTGAAAATAATTTTAAGTTTTTGTTGTTTATTTGAGGAAGTCATGGGGATACCAGGATGAAAGTGCTTATGCTACTGTGTTTTTGTTTTTGCCTTGTGTGTTTCGAGTAAAAGTTTTGACTTTTCTATTACATTTGGCTTCCCCTGACATCCGTTTTTATAATACTTCCAGGATTTGTGCATAACTTAATTGGTACAGCATCTGGAGATGATTTAGTTCATACAGCACACGAGAGTTGTATTGATTCAATAATACATTATATGGAGGATAGATTATTTCAGTTTTCCACAAAGTAGTTTAACCAAGGCTTCAGCTGTGCTACTTCAAATAAATCACATCAGCATACAGTACCAGGATATCTACTAACAAATAGTCAAGACCATGGTGCTGTCTGCATGTGTGTTGCTTCCTCATTATACAGTGCATGACAGATATTTGCAGACACATAAAATAAAGTCCAGTACTTCTACTGCTTATATTTGTTGTAACTTCTCATTGTCAGTTTTCAAAGAACAGCATTTGACATATTAGCAAGGCCATCTGCATGTATCTTCATCATTAGATAGTGTATCAAGTGATATTTGCAGTAAAATAACATTAAATGGCTCTTTTGGTGGTATGTACCATTTGCTTGTGGATGCCATGGAATAGTTCTTGTCAGATGAATATGACCATATTGCTGTATTTGTTTCTTTATTAAACGGTGCACTAAATGACATTTCCAAACATGAAATAAAGCATACTGTTTCTATTTCTTATATTTGGCCATAACTTCTCACTGCCAGACATTACAGAATGCCTTCTGAAGGGCAGATAGAGACACGTATCAGTCAGGACTGAGATGCTGTATGTTGCTTCATCATTAAACACTGCACCAAATATTTGCAATTCAACAGTGCAGTCTATTTGTCCTGCTTATGTTTGGCTTTCACTTCTCATTATCAAACACAAAATATTGCTTTTCAAATGGTGCAGATCATGTTGGTGTTAGTTGTTTACCAGTTATGTAGTGCACCAAATAGTGTTTGCAGACATGAAAATTAAAGTGAAATGTTCCTCTTACCTACATCTGATTATAGCATCACATTATCAGGTATCACAGAATACCTCATATTAAGCTATAAAAATCATTTTGTTTCATATTGCTCTCCATTAAAAATGTTTACATTTGGGTGTGAGAGAATAGCACTTGTCAAATGCACAAGACTAGATTGCTGTATGGTGCTTCTGCATTACACATTCTACCAAACAATACCTATAATATTCACAATAAAGTAAAGCATTCCTCTTAATTTTCTTTTGCTGTAACCTCTCACTCTCAGGTAATACAGGATAATATTTGTCAACAATCAAGGCCATATTGTCAGATGGTGTTTCCCTACTAAACAATGCGCCAAATGATATTTGTAAACCCATAAGATAAAGTAAAATATTCCTATTGAAAAAAAAAGAACTAAACCCAGTCAAACATCACTTGCTATGAAAAACAAAGAATAGAAAAAAATCAATAAAAACATGGGAGCTAGGAAAGCACCCCAGTTTTATTTTTTGTTTATGAGGGAATGCTTTCAAAAGACTTTCCATTCCTCCCCGATTCTCCACTGCTGTCCCTTTCTTTGCATGATCAACCAAAAGTTGATTGTGTTCTTTATGCCCTAAGATGTATCCCAGACACTGAGACAAGCACACCAAAGAATATTAGGCCCAGGCAAACCCTTGTGGTTCTCCATTCATTGCTTTTACTGCACCTGACTGATCATCTCACCACAACGCTGTCTGTCCCACCATTCAACCCTGCACCTGTCTAGTTCCTCAGCCTTGCTGCTAATCCTATCCCCGCCAGTGTTCTAATCAATGTCCTCTGTAGGACTAACTAAAAGCTCTTGCTGTTATTAATGTTGACTACATTTGATGGTTCTCCCCTGTCAAGATCACGTGTATCCCAGCCATAAAACAGTTTTCTCGTCATTTATGCCACTGTCAAGTACTAACCACCATAAGCATTTCTGCTTCATTGGTAGTTCAGTTGTAAGGTCTTCAGTACTTTCTATGATTCTTATTGTTTTTGCCTTACATTCCCTCATAACCATTCATTCACACAGACATGCAGACCCACACACACACACACACACACACACACACACACACACACACACACACACACACACACACACACACACACACACACACACACACACACACACACACATTACAATGTACTTTGTAACAGAACATTTTGAGAAAAGTTCATAGTATGCAAGGTTGTACATGCCTGCATATCCCTATCTGAAGTATAATTTATGTATCTCTTTTTTTCTTCCTAGTTTTCCAAAAGTGATACATGGTGCCATCATTATTGGAAATCCTTTGTTTATTAGGTGGGACATAATAGCAAAATAAGCCAGATTATTTCTCTGTAGAGTATTTCTTCAACAGCTTTTTAAAATTATTGGCATAAGAAATGGACTTTTTCCTGTCACTGGCACTTTTAAGAACATGTGATGTATTCACAATTCCTGGGTCTTTTCTTCTGTATCATCCAGGTTCATTCCATCTCATTAGTATGCAGATGAATATGGATGCCCACTTCTCTCTGTCTCACTTCCTTTCCCTCAGAATCAGTCATTTGGCTCTGCTATACATCTGTGCAAGCCATTATGTCTGGAAGGTAAAAAGCATTGCACTTCTGTCTGATGTTCCTTCTTCTTTGCCAAGGTTTTAGTACTTTCACCACAGATCACTTTAACCAACACTGATGTCTACCACCACATGCATTACAAGATATTCCACTCATTTTCCAAACTACACAGTGATACTTAGAAGTGTACATGTTTAATAATTTATGATTCACTGTAGTCTCTAACCACAAAGAATACGAATGCAGTTGATTTCCCTATGTTTTACTCTTTAAGTCTGAAGATTCATGTCATATATTTTGCCCAGTTGTCACACACTGTGTTGCACATTTTGCCCATTTGCCACACACTGTGCTACACATTTTGGTGAAGAAAGGGTGAGAGGAATAGTAATATTTTCCCACAAGAGAAAATGTGCAGTGCAGTAAGGAGTGAGCATGACTACCCTTACTTATCTTGGTCTTTCTCAATCATGCTGTAATTATTTCCTCCTATGAGACAATATCTTCTTTCAGCCTATTAATGACAGATTTGAAAATTGAGTACACTATAAGTCCATACTTCATTGGTTCATAGGTAAGTATTTGGCCAGCTGCCCCTGCAAACCACTCCAAGCCCAGCCATCTTCCCCTTTTTTGTTTGAAATACCCCTCAACCCCCCCCCCCCCACCATACATATCTGAAGAGCAGGCCCTCAAAGCTCTGACCAAGGCAAAGAACATGACCTCTATGGGACCAGATGACATTCCAGGCTGTCTTCTAAATAGGCTAAAACATGAACTAGCATCACCCTTTTCAGTCATAGCCTAACCACAGGCTTTGTTCCTGCGGAATGTAGAACAGCTACAGTTATTCCCCTCCACAAAGGTGGCCTAGCAACAGACCTAGGGAATTACAGACCCATAAGTCTGACCAGCCTCTATCTGTAAGGCCATGGAACATATCATTATGGACCTCATAAATAAAGACATAGGTGAATGTCCAGACCCTGGATCCTACCCAATTTGGCTTTATGAAGGGCAGACCCTACCTGATAAATCTGGTGGAGTTCTTTGAAAGTGTTACCAAGGCCACTGATGAGGACATATCTGTGCACACAGCATACCTCGACTTGGCAAAGGCTTTCAATGCAATCCCACATTCAGGCATTACCGATAAACTTAGCAAACTGAATGTAAACCCCTTCATTGTAAGATGGGTTGCCAACTATCTCACAAACCAGACACATACTATCACAGTGGGTGACTCCGCATCAACCAGCAGACCTGTTACCAGAAGGGTGTCACAGGGGTCAGTGCTGGGCCCTCTACTGTTTGGTATATACTTCTCAGAATTTCAGATCAAAACTTAAGGGTTCTGGCTGACCGTATTTGCAGACAACTGCAAACTAGGTGCAATCATTGAATCAAACTAAAGCATTTTGGCTGATCATGTTTGAAGATGACTGCAAACTAGGTGCAATCATTGAATCCCCAAATTATGTCAGTATAATCCAGGATGGTTTCACACAGACCAACGACTGGTGTATTACTCCTGTTCTCAAACTGAATGCAAAGAAATGCATCATCATTCCCTATGGCACAAGCAATGTCTCTTCACACTGTCAAATCAGTAACAATACCCTAAGTACCCATGAAGTGATAAGGGACTTGGGATCACAGGTTGACCTCAACCTTAATTTTGCCCACCACGTATTTACAATTGTAAAGAAAGCTGTCCATGTAGTTCACTTGATTAGTAAAGCCATCGCCTCAAGAGCAAAAGAAGTTATAACCTCCCCCATACTCTGCACTTATCCGGCCCATAATTGAGTATAATGCCCCATTCTATATGTACCGTACTAAGCACCTACAGCAATTAGATAGACTCCAGAGGTTTCTAACAAAGAAGATCAAGGGCCTCCAGCATGTGCCTTAAATGTACCATCTAAAATCCCTGTCACTATACTCCATATCATATAGACTTCTTAGGGGAGACTTATGCCTGGCCTGCAGAACAACCCAAGACCCAAACCTAATGAACTTACTGCATATCCATAAATCAAATGGATCTAGGGCTACCCATTCCAGGGAATTAAATATGGCCTGCTACTTAAATTGGACATGCTGTAGGGACAGATTTATCTCCCAGCGACTGCCACATCTTTGAAACAGGCTACCAATTCATTTGAAACAAAGCACCTCTATGACACTGTTCAAGAGGAACCTGGATGAGTGGTTGGGGCACCATAAATTCTTACCAGGGATAGCACCCACAGTACTTCTAGACATGGGCAGTCATCACTAAATGCAATCTTGGGTACTGACTAGTACCTCTACGGTATTACATTGAGTTGAAACGGCTAGGCCTAAAATGGCCTCCGGGTCAATAGCCTAGTAATTTCCTATGATCTTTTGTATGCCAGAATGGAGTACTCCCACCACAGTTCTCTTTAACCTGTACTGATGTCCTTTGTATGTAAATAAAGCTCTCTGCACATCCACGTAACTACCCCAGATCCTCTCCCTTTGTTTTATCCCTCTTTCCTTCCTCAGCCTTTGACATTCCTACTCCCTACTCTCACTTCTTATTACACACTGCTATAATTCTTACAACATCTCTCGCTCCTCACTACTAATACCCTGGAATCCTCTCACTGCTGTCTACTATAGTCAGGACCCACGAAAGAATGTCCTGAATATGCCACATGCAAATATCTGTTCGGTCAGTATATGGGGCATATAATTCTACACACATGATGGTGCTCTTCTATTTGTCCAATTGTAATGGGAACAAATTCCACCACATGATGCAGAACTTTGAACTTGATGTGTAAAGCGCATCTCTAGCTTGTTAGTTTTCTTTCTTTTGGACTTTTATCAGTGCTTTTGCCATTCAAAGTATGTTTTTCATTAAAAAAAACACAGAGAAAGCGAAAAACACCAACTGCAGAAGCATAAAATCCAAAATTGTCTTATACTCCAGCGCCTCGGCTAGCAAACCTTTCACAGAGTTAACATCACAGCAGCATAAGCTACACTTAAATAACAAATATCACTTCATTAATCAATTGACTAAAACAATTAAACACAAACTAATAATTAACACTTAGTGCAGAAAAGCCTTCCACTCAAGTTCTTTGTTTAAACCATAAGGCACCAAAGTGGCAAACTTTAAAATGCAAGCTGCTTCTTTATATAACAGTTTATTTTTAAGTGCAACATCATCCTTAATCAGAACTTGTTCTAAAATACATGCTTTTAAACTGGTACAAGACCCCAAGTGTACTGCATGAAAATGTGATGCCGGAGGGCTATCCAAATTTTGATTCTTAATGTTTCTGACATGCTCTTGTACTCTGATTTTAAACATTCTTTTGGTTTCTCCTATATAGAAGAAACCACAAGGGCATTGTTGTTGTTGTGTCTTTCGGCTTTTCCCGGTTAGGGGTCGCCACAGCAGAACTCTGGTCCGCTAATGATTGGCAGTAGATTTTTACTTGCGGAGTTGCCAGCCCTGATGCACATCCTTCAACGAAGGTATGCCCATTCACTCATGTCTCCACACAGAAGACGCTTTAGCTGAGAATCAAGCAGGACAATGTCTTACTGTGAGGCGACAACGCTACTGCAGCACAACCACCACAGTATAGAAGAAACCACAAGGGCATGAGAGACAATAAACCGATCCCTTAGACACACAGGAGAAAATAGCCTTAGGCTAAAAAAAAATGGCATTTATTTTATCAAAAGTCCTGACCACATGAATACATATAGAGCATTTACCACAGAGAAATGTACCATCATTTTGTAAAGGAATAGTTAAAATTTCAGTAGGCATAGAGAACAAATTATGAACAACCATGTATTTTATATTTCTGGCTCTCTTATAGGAGACAGTAAAGGAGTCAGGTAAATTATTAATCCCAGACGTCCCCTTATGTAAGAATGGCCAGTAATATCTTAAGATTTTTACTAACTCAGCACTATAAATATTATAAGTAGTAACAAAATATGTCTTTTTATCATTAATATTCCCTGCATGACTCCCATATCTATTCACAGACTTCATATCATCTGGAACATTAACCACACTAGTGGTATCCCTTCTCAAGCACAACAGTTTATTCAAAGAATTAATAATGAATTCATTACTATATCCTCTTTGTTTAAAGGCTGCAGAAAAATGCAAAATATCTTCCGTGAGAGAATGAATGTTATTACACAGCCTATTTATTTTGAGTTACTCATTAGAAGGCAAAGCCTTTATTAAAATATGGGGGGAGCAGCTGTTACTGTCTAAAAAATGAGTACCATTATCAAATGTTTTGTGCATCTTTGTAATAATCATATTATCAACAATATTTAGTTCCAAATCTAAAAAAATAACAGAGATGTCTTTTTGTACGCAATCAAATTGTAAGCCAAAACTGTTTTCCCGAAGAGAAGCTATAAAAAGCTTCTCTCTCTCTCTCTCTATATATATATATATATATATATATATATATAAGAAGCTATAAAAATTATCCACTAGCCATGCACTGCCCTTAGATAAAAAAAAAATTTAAATCATCAGTAAATCAATTATAAAGAACAACATGCTTATTAAAAAACCCTAACTTGTAAAAAAAACTCTAACTCAACTAAACCCTTTACCAAATTAGCATACATGGGTACAAAGGATGCCATTGATGTACCTTGCATCTGTTGATAGATGCAGTTGTTATATTCAAAAAAGTTATGGGTTAAACTGAAATATAACAGTTTTATAACAAAAGTAATAACCGGGCTACTGCTTAGGAAAAACCTGAGAGCTTCAAGTCCCATCTGATGTGTAATACTCGTACAAAGGCTCTTGACATCAAGAACCAGCCAGGAAAAACCTTCTTGACAAGTGATGGACTCGATATTTTTTAGAAAATGAAAAGAATCTCTTATATAAGAGTCTAAACCAACAACATACCTAAGCAAATAAGTGTGAAGAAACAGACCCGTATTATGTAAAAAATAATTCTCAGCTGCCACAATTGGCATTCCAGGAGGGGGAAAAACTTTCTTGTGGATTTTTGGCAGGCAGTAAAAATTTTGCCAAACAACTGCCTTCCACTGTAACTTCCACATCTTGCTTGGAAAAGTAGCCAGGTCTGTAACCCTTATGTAACAAATCTTTAAAGCTATCTATAGCTGCATAATATTCATGTTCACTAGCCACACGAAAAACATTACTGTCAGAAAGATGATCCATACAAATATTAAAATATTGCATGTGAGAGTGTTCAATCTCACCGTTTGTTCTTACGCCTGGGTTCGGAGCCGATCCTCGGCTCCGTGTCGGCCGCTTGGCAAAGCTCTGCATCGAGAAGAAGCTCGAGACCAACCTAACTCCCACAATCCCCCTCTGCTTTTACCTCAGATCTAGTTTGCCGCTGCAGCGTTTGCATCATTTTTGATTAGCTCGGACCACCTCAAGCTAAGATTGTTTTATCTTATATATTTTTTGGATAAAAATTTCTCTTTTTCCTTCTTAAAGTTGTTGTGTGTGTGTGTGTGTAGTGTATCGAGGGTTTCTCGGGTTCGTATATAAATTTTATATACTTATTAGAGTTAGTTCCCTCGGGGCCTACCCCACCCTTTAACTTTATATACAGGATTTGACTTACAGGATTTGACTTTATCAACAGGATTTGACCTTTATTACTGGATTGGACATTTTTTACTGGCTTTTACACTGTTTAACTTTGATTTGACTGTACTTTTAACATGTCTGAAAAAGCTAAATCAGGCTTCAAACGGTGCCAATGTGGACAGAAAATGTCTGTCACAGATAATCATAGTTCCTGCGTCTACTGTCTTGGCCCTCTCCATCTGCAAGAAGACTGCTCCATCTGTCATTCTTTCAGTGGAAGGGTCATGACAGATAGGCGCAGGAAACTTATGGATAGGAGCCTTTTGAAGCCTGCATTCCAAGAGGCTCTGGATGCATCGGATCAGACATCTAAATCCTCGAAGGAATCGAAGACGTCGGAGCCCATGTCATCGGCTCCGAGCTCTTCATTTAAAGTTCGCTCACCGGTTCCACAGACTTCGGGGCCGAGTGTTGAACTTTTGTCAGTTACCGAGCCTCGAGTCTTTGAACCGGTGACGGAGCTTCCTCCTCCTGTACTTTTGAGGTCGGCTCCGTCTTCAATTCCTTCAACGCGTTCTTCTAGGCCCCTCTCCGACACCGATGTAGACCGCGTGGTGCAGAAATTGATGGAGAATACGGCCTTGTCCAAACTCATCTCTGTCTCCTCCCAGTTGGTGTCGAGACTCGAAGGCCTTCCCTTATCTCCACCTGTTCCTCCTCCGAGGCCTAGCCAGTCTTCGGAGCCGGGAGAGGCTGATCTGATGATTGTGGAGCCCTTGGTGCCGGAACCGTCTTTTTCTCGGTCGGCACCATTCACCTCGACTCCGACGGACCCAGCACCGGAGTCGCAGAGCCGAAGATCCATCCTTGGATCGGGGACCGAGAGTCGGACCGATGTTTCGGTTCCGACTCTCCCTCTCGGAGCTTCGGCTCAGATCGACTCGGCTCCGTCCTCGGGGTCGATGCCATCGGTGCCTGTCTCGGGGATTCCTCAGTTTTCTTCGGAACCTGGGGATACCTCAACTCGGGACCCGGGGGCCTTCGACCTCATGAGGAAGGTGTTGTCTACTCAGAGAACCACTTTGGCAGAAACAGCTTCTCCTTCCCATAAAGGTCCGTTATCCTCCTCTGCACCCAAGGCTACATCTAAGCGTCGAGCACCAGTGTTTCAGCCACCCCTAGAGGGTGCCCCCTCTTCCTTGGAGGCTTCATCGGATGCTCCCCCCGAGGAAGTTCCGAGGAAAAGATTGTGTAAGAGGAGACACTTGGATTCTCCACAAGAATCCTTGACATTGGACACTGACTTAGATGAGTCAGAAGAGTCCCCAAAATCACACTCAGAGGATGTCTCCTTTTCTGACATCCTGGAGATCCTAAAACAGAGAGGTGATTGGCAATCCCTACCCCCTTCTGAGGATGAGTCAGTCTTGCTGAAGGCATTCGGTGCTCGCCCTTCCTCCTCCTGGATCACTCCGCCCTTCGATGAATTGATGGAATTGATTGCTCGGAGGGCGTGGGAGACACCTGACACAGTGGAGCCAGTCCCTAGAAAGCCTAATAAATATATTACTGCCCTCCAAGACAAGACTTATCTCACAAAGGGAGTTCCAGTGGACGCTATGGTGGTGGCAGCGGCCATGAAAAAGGAGATGTCTGAATCTTCCTCATCTGTCCATCCACCTAACAGAGATTCTAGGACTATGGACAGGTATGGGAAGCGCATTTTTAGTTCAGCGGCTTTTTCCATGCGATTCCTGAACTATTTGACCCATTTCACACGGTTACAGAGGGATCTAATCAAAGAGTTGGGAGATACCCTCCAGGGTACTACAGATGCTGCTGTCTCAAAGAAAGTTACAGCACATCTCAATACCCTTACATCTATTGCAAACTCGTCCATGAGGCTGATCTCATACGCAGCCGAAGGATCGAGTAGGGCTGCGGCTTCAGCGATTGCTCTTCGTAGACAATCCTGGATGCGCTTATGTTCCTTTGCGGAAGCCTTCAAGTCTTCCTTTACTAAACCTTTCCAGCACTCCTGAAAGGAGGCCCGACTGTCCTGCTCTGGAGGCAGTCGGGGGTCGCTTAGCTTTATACCCTCAGGCCTGGCAAAGTCTTACATCAGACAATTGGGTAAAAAGCATTGTTACCAGAGGTTACAGAATTCCTTTCCTATTTCCCCCAATTCCGCAGAAAAAACTCCCAGATGTACCGCCCCATCTGCGAGGCCCTGCAGCTATAGACATTTTAAAGCTGCTAGAAAAAAGAGTCATCCAACCAGTCTCAGCGGACCAAAGAGGATTCGGAACTTACTCAAGGTTCTTTTTAGTTCCAAAAAAGACAGGGGACTGGAGGCCAATTCTGGACCTAAGCAAACTCAATACCTTCATCAAGAAAGAAAAGTTCCGGATGGTCACGCTTCAATCGATCCTTCCATTCTTACAGAAGGATGACTGGATGTGCTCAATAGATCTAAAGGACGCGTACTACCACATCAAAATGGCCAGGGCATCCAGGGATCACTTGCGCTTCCGGCTGGGAGCCAGTCACTTTCAGTTTCGAGCCCTGCCCTTTGGTCTGACCTCAGCCCCCAGGGTTTTCACCAAATGTATGGCAGTGGTAGCGTCTCACTTGAGATGCCTGGGATTCCAGGTGTTTCCGTATCTGGACGACTGGCTCCTTTCTGCCACCACCGAGCGTCGACTGATTCAGGCCAGGGATTACACACTACAACTCTGTGTTCATCTCCGAATTTCCGTGAAATTTCGAAAAATCTTTACTACAGCCATCACAGCATATCTCATTCATAGGAGCAGAATTGGATACGCGTTGCTTAATCCTAAGGCTTCCTCCAGAAAGAATAGCCTCCCTACAAAACCATATATCTCTTCTCCTATTATCCAGAAAATCCCCAGCAAAACTGGTTCTGAAGGTTTTGGGTCTCATGGCAGCCTCCCTCATTGCGATACCCTTGGGAAGACTGCACATGAGAGTTCTTCAATGGCTACTGTTTGCACAATGGTCGTTCCAACAGTTACCCCTGACACACAAAAACACACATCACGAACATCTGCAAATCGCACCTGTCTTGGTGGCTTCAGACTTGCAATCTCTCCAGCGGAAGACCATTTGTGCTACCCACGCCGACAGCTACGGTGACCACGGATGCTTCCCTGATAGGGTGGGGGGGCATCTTTCAGGGACAGACAGTCCAAGGCGAATGGACCAAATTGGAGTACAATCTGCACATCAATGTTCTAGAGATGAGGGCAGTGTTTCTAGCATTAAAACACTTTTCTCCCCTTCTTCCTCTAGGGACCATTGCAGTTCAGTCAGACAACATGTCTGTAGTCTGGTACATAAACAAACAAGGGGGAACCAAGTCTTATCAACTATGCAGAGAGGCCATGAGAATGTGGCAATGGGCAGAGTCCACGGGTCGTTTTCTGATAGCAACGCACATCCCGGGGTTATCCAACGTCATAGCGGACAGGTTGCGCAGAGCCATCCTGTTACCTCACGAGTGGTCCCTCAAACAATCAATTGCGAAGGAAATTTTTTGCAAGTGGGGCCAGCCTTGCTGCGACCTGTTTGCGTCTCCAGTGAACGCCAAATGCAGAAGCTATTTTGCCCTGTTACCCCCTCCAGGGAAGTCCCCAGGGATGCTCTGGTTCACGATTGGCCCCCGGGTCTCCTGTACGCTTTTCCTCCTATTCCCCTGATTGCAAAATTTCTACAGAAAGCCAACAACCTGCAAAGGACAATTATCCTCATTGCCCCATTTTGGCCTCGTCAAATTTGGTTTTCCTTTCTTCTAGCACACCGAATTCGGGAACCCTGGATCCTGGACCCAGAGCCGGATCTGCTGACCCACTCGTCAGGGGCTCCTCACCCGTCGCTACTCTCCGTCAGACTAGCAGCTTGGCTGCTCCGCTTCCCTTCTTAGCCAGGTCTGATCTTCTTTCCCCTGCAGTTCAAAGTATTCTGGTGGCTTCTCATAAAGCTTCCACTACAAAGATTTACACTAGTAAATGGAAGTGTTTTGTGCACTGGGCAACTACACAACAATTGGATCCCGTAATAGCTCCTCTTAACAGGGTCTTAGAGTTTTTAGCCGAACTGTTCCACCAAGGAGCTTCTCCTGCCACTTTGAGAGTGCAATTGGCTGCCATTTCAAACTTTCATGTAGGAGAAAGTGGGGCTCCTATTATGGCTCATAGACTTTGTAAGGCCTTTCTAAAAGGATCTTTCCATATTAGGCCACCAGTTAGAAGTCCTACATCACCTTGGAACTTGAACCTTCTTTTATCACAGCTCATGCTACCACCCTTTGAACCAGCCTCTTCCTGTCCTTTGAAATTTTTGTCATGGAAGACCCTCTTTCTGGTGGCGATCACATCGGCCAGACGGGTATCGGAGCTTCAAGCTCTTTCCGTTAAACACCCTTATTTGATCTTTCACCCTGATAGAGTATCCCTTCGCACTAATCCATCCTTTCTTCCCAAGGTTTGCTCCGTTAATAATATTAATCAGTCCATTGAGCTCCCTACCTTTTTCAAGAACCATTCCAATAAGTTGGAATATATGTTACACAAGTTAGATGTTCATAGACAACTCAGATTTTACTTGGATAGAACAAAAGATCATAGAAAAACAGACCAGCTCTTTATAGCCTTTGCAGACAGCAAAAAGGGTATGGCAGTTACGAAACGAACCCTTTCCAAATGGCTTTCCGATTGTATTACTTTTGTTTATACTGTCTCTGAGCAAAATTTACCTGTCAAGCCCAAAGGGCACTCTACAAGATCAGTATCTACATCCCTGGCTCATGCAGCCCGCCTACCGTTGGACACTATTTGTGCGGCTGCCACTTGGTCTAAACCACATACATTCATTACTCATTACAAAGTAGACAGGATTTCTAGGGACAGGGCAACCTTTGGTTCCACTGTGCTCAGGAACGTTCTCCCGTGAGTTCCTCAGGAGCATGGAGCTAGGGATGCTACCCAGGCGTAAGAACAAACGGCGAGATTGAACACTCTCACATATAGAAGTTATGTCCTTACCATAACGTTCCATGTGGAGTGTTCATTTTGCCTTTGTTCTTACATTCCCACCCTCCCACCCTCAGGAAGAACGTCCGGTTTAGGTGTCTGGTTTGGTTCTCCTGCTTCTGCCTTGTTCAGTTGTTGTGGCTGTATTTCAGCTATGTTTTTTTGCATGAATGTGTTATATTCTCTTCTGTTAACTTCTGGTTTGCTTGCAAACTAGATCTGAGGTAAAGGCAGAGGGGGATTGTGGGAGTTAGGTTGGTCTCGAGCTTCTTCTCGATGCAGAGCTTTGCCAAGCGGCTGACATGGAGCCGAGGATCGGCTCCGAACCCAGGCGTAAGAACAAAGATGAGATGAACACTCCACATGGAACGTTATGGTTAGGATATAACTTCTATATATAGTGCAACACAACTATTTTTGAGCTTTGTCTGAGAGCTTGATAACAATATCCCTCCTAGTACTAAGACATTGCAGCGCATTCTATTCAGCCTTAGTAAAATTATAACATACTTTAGCATTTTCTTTTTTAAAAGTATTCAGACTAACAATAGCATAATTTACCATAGATGAAAAGTCTTGGATGGTATTATTAACAAAAGGGGGAATGAAATTACTACTATGAGGTGCCTTAGAAGTATCTAAAAGACAGTAAGCATTAATGTCATCATATGAATCCATTGATGAATTACATGAGAAAAAATCACATTCCCCATCCTCTCCATCTGAACCAATGGAGGGGGTATCCTTAGACACAATCTTACTATTTTCAAAATAGTTCAACAAATGTAACTTCCTAGATGGCTTAAACAATTCAGTTTTACAGACATATAATCATGGCAGAGATGTGGGAATAAATTTTAACCCACATTGTAATACTGATAATTCTGTGCAAGACAAAGGGTTACCTGTAAGGTTTACAATCAGGTTGTCACCACTGGTAGCACTGGTTGATTTTGCTACATTACAAACATTAATATAGTCAATATCTTCCTTTCTTACTGTTAAAGTACTGTCCCTCCTTATTGTTCTGGAAATATCCTCATTTTTGATTATTATTGTTGGTTTCTGGTCTGTTATAACTCTGAAAGTTTTCCTGCATATAATTGGGATGTTGGGGCTGTGGAAGGGGAGGAAAAGCCCTAGTTTCGTTGTCAGATTCCTCAGCACTACTGTTGACTTCAGAAGAGGCAAAAGAAACATTTACTTGCTGTTTCCACTTAGCAGAAGTGACTCCAGAACCCCCATATGCGTTTTGTTTAACTGTCTTCTTGAAAATTTTCCCCGAGCTGTAATCTCAGAGGTCCCTTTCTAATTTGTGAATCTTCCTTTTAATGATGTAACTGGAATTCTCCTCAACTGAAGCATTTATTTTATTTTATTTATTTATTTTACATTTCCTTGAACATAACAACTGCTCAAAACGTGCTGTACCAGTTTGTGCAGAGAGGGTAGAATAAGACACAGAAATTTCATGCCTTACTTTTCGTTGTTTAAGAACCTCTCTTTCAAGTAAAATTTGGATCCATTCTTTAACACAATGATGGGCAGTCGCTACCCATTTATTTTCAAACTGTTTATCAGCAGGATCAGTAGAGTTAAAATTAATAGTGGGGCATTTAACAAAACGCAGACCCGTGGGTGTAATGTCAAGATCTAAACATCTCTTAAGCCCCAAAATGTTATAATAAATCACATTTTCCTTGTTAAGCAACCTGTCAAGGGAATCAATATTACTACGAACCTCAGTAGAAAAATTACCAGCCATAAGTCCACCAACATTTTGAAATGGATTGTCACCTCTCCTGGATCTCACCTCCTCCAACAGATATCTTTCCCAGGACACAGGAGGCTCTGCATGCTGAGCTGAAGTGCCTTTCAGCACTGCACCTGGTTGTAAATTATTCCTTAGGGAAGACTGAGCAGAAGATGTGCAGAATCAGTAATATCATCTCAAAATCAATGTATATGTTTGCATAAATTATATTTGTATGCATATATAATATGCAATATTTATATGCATATTTGTACTTGAGTGTATTCCTTGTGCTTTACATTATGTATGTGTACATTGTTTTGTGCTTTGGCACCTGGATTGTGCCTGAAAAGGGTCCTTGAACCAACTCACTCACCCAGTTAACAAAAGCAAATAAATAAATAAAGGAAATAAAGGCCCCACCATTCCACACCATCAACTGTTAGGTGGTGTGTAATGCACAGGATATTATATATAATATGTTTGTTCATAGGTTCATACTAGGCTGTCTGCCCTAGGGCATTTATAAGCCTAGCCAGAGTGTGTTTGGCTTTCGCCACCCATTTTAAATTAATTTTGCTATGCCCTTTTTCGAGGTTAGTATACTGTGCCTCTGTCTAACAGTGACACAGAAGTGATACCCGGGGTAAACCTACGATCCCCCATCCAATCATCAAGATTCCTCTTGAAGAGAGTCAATGAGGGACTCTGCCTAACCTGGACTGGGATTTTATTCCAGAGTAAAGGGAGCCTCTGGGTTATGAATCTGTCCCTCCAGAATTTCCTATTTATTTCAGTGCTGAGGTTCAAGGCTCTCAAGCGCGTAGCTCGATGGGATTTGGATTTTCTGAGGTGCAGCATGTCCATTAATTCCGGGTTGGACGTGGCTTTATACATCAGGCACAGATCACCTCTGAGCAGGCGGTATGCCACTGAGTAGATTGGAGTTTCTTTAACTGGGCAGCATATGGCATTTGTTTGAGCCCTTTGATCCTCTTGGTGAGGTACTTTTGGGGTCTTTCCAGTTACTGCAGGTGTCTGGCAAGGTACATCCCAAAAGGGGCATTGTACTCAATTATGGGCCTGATGAGGGATGAGTAAAGAGGCACGATGACCTCCCCTGATCTAGATGTGAATCCCTTCATGATTAGGTGAGCTATATAAAATGTTTTTCTAACCACTTTGGCCATGTGGTTGTCAAATGAGAGATTGCTATCAACTTGGGTCCCCAGGTCCCTAATTACTTCTTCCGTACTTAATGGATTACCACCTATGTGGTAATTTGTGGGCACTTTGTTTTTGCCAAAGGGGATGACTATACACTTTTTGGCATTTAGCTTAAGGCCATGGCCATGGCCATGGCACCAGTTGTCTGTTTCTATGAGGCCCTTTTGGAGGATGCTTGTGTCGGCTGGAGAGTCGATTATGGTGCCTAGTTTGCAGTCATCTGCGAACTTGGTCAGCCACAGTCCTTCCATGTTGGCCTGTACCTCTGAGAAATATATACCGAACAAGAGAGGTCCCAGGACTGAGCCTTGTGGGACGCCACTTGTAACTGGTTTGGAGTCTGACATGGCTCCAGCAATTCTAACCATGTGGGTTCTGTCCTTGAGCCAGTTTGCAACCCATCTAGTGACATAGGGGTTTATATTTAAGCTGGTGAGCTTATCTATAATGCCCGAGTGGGGTATTGTATCGAAGGCTTTTGCGAGGTCCAGGTAGGCTGTGTGGACCACCTTCCCTCGTCAATGGCCTTGGTGACTGTTTCAAAGAAATTGACCAGGTTTAAGAGGCAGGATCTGCCCTTAACAAAGCCGAACTGGGTAGGATCCAGTGTCTGTAGGTCCCCAATATCTTTATTTATGAGGTCCATGATGATCCTTTCCATAGCTTTGCAGACCAAGCTAGTCAGGCTTATGGGGCGATAGTTTCCAGGATCCGTTGAGGCACCACCTTTGTGGAGAGGGACCACTGTTGCTGTACACCACTCTTTGGGTACATAACCTGTAGTAAGGCTGAGATTGAACAGTAGTTTTATGTTTGGGTTTAGCTCTTCTTGGAGTTCATGTAGGACGCAGCCGGGACACCGCCTGGTCCCATTGATGCTGTGTTTTTGCTTTGGAGAGGGCGGCTCTTACCTGAGCATCTGAGATGTCAGGGGCAGCACTCTGCTGGGATAGATATTTGCCCTTTGGTGGGGGGTTGCTGAACCTGTCAGCTAGGATGTTGGCAATGTCTGTGGGTTCGGTGTATTTTTGTCATTTTGGAATAATTCTGAGCATATCTGGGAATTCCCACCCAGGTTCCTAACATAACTAAAGAAAGCCTTGTGATTATCCTTAGTGTCCTGTGCAATTTTTCTCTTGAAGCTGGCCTTAGACGATTTTATGAGTGCCCGTAGTTTTTTGCTAATACTGATCAGAGATGCCTTCCCTTTTGGGATTTTGCTCTATCATGTAGTAGCTTCCTCCTTCTATTGTATAGTTTGTTTATGGCTGGGGTCCACCAGACAGGACATCTGCCTTTGGAGGATTGGGTCTTGGTTTTATTTGGGATTGCATGATCCATGCATTCCTGAAGGTGTTCATAGAATGCGTTTATAAAGGATTCTGCGGTCTGGGCCGTATTTTCCACAGGCCCGGGGGATTTGAAGGATTCCACCTCGGTTTTGAGGAGTGTGAAATTTGCTTTAGAGAAGTTTTTCACTGTGGTTTTCTGGGCAGGGGGTGGGATCGGGATGTGAATATCCAGTGAGATTAGTTTATGGTCTGATCTTACCAGTGAGGGATACACTTCTGGTCTGGAGCATAGAGTCCCCATGTTGGTGATGATCAGGTCCAGTATGTTTCCCCTCTTATGGGAGTGGTAACAAGTTGTTCCATAGGATTTGAGTTTATAAATTCTAGGAACCTTTGGGCTAGGGTGTTGGAGCTAGAATAATGCTCCCAGTCTATGTTTGGGTAGTTGAAGTCGCCCAATATAATGGTGTTTGGAGAGACCTTCATATTTTCCAGTGTTCTCAGGAAGGCCGAGTGGGGTTCCTGGGTTTGGGAAGGTGGTCTGTAGTAGGCTATAAACTGGAAGGCAGTTTTACCCACTGTTAGTTGCACATGGATAGTCTCTGATGCTTCGTGCTGTGCCACCAACCTGGAGGTGTGGATATCTTTGACGAATATTGATACTCCCCCTCCTTTTGTGGTTCGGTCCAAGTTTTGGGGCCAAAAAGCATGGTATGAGGTATAACCTGGTAGTGCTGGGGTGCTCTTGGGAGCCTTGAACCAGGTTTCCTGTTACTGCACAGATATCGATGTTCTCCATGCTAAGGAGAGTTTCGAGTGCGTGCATCTTGAGGTTTAGACTTCTGGCATTGAGTAGCACTACTCTTAGCTTCTTATCCCTTTTTTATACCTATGGAGGTGGGTTTGTCTTTTGAGCCTTGCCTAAAAAAGGCTCTATGGGGGTAGCAAGACCCTTTGCCGATATCCAAAAGCCCAGGGGTGATAGGTGCAAGCTGTCCCTAGCGAAGCATCGTGGCTTATCAAGCATGTCATCCCAGGCTGACAGGCATTGGATCCCCTTTGAATGACACCAATACTTAAGCCAATAGTTGAAATTGATCATCTTGTCTTCATATTGTGGCATCATTCCTGGTGAGGGTAAGATGCTACTCAAGGTCAGGGTCATACCAGCCTGGGTTTCTTGCTCAGAGAGCTCCTCTATGACTCTTTTCATGTAGTCCAGGGAGGTACATCTCACGTCATTCACACCAGCATGGACAATGACGGAGTCATATTTGTACTTGCCTTGGAGTGACCTGAGTGCTTGTGTTATGTGGCAGATCCTAGCGCCCAACAGACAGCTCACTGTGACCTTCTCCTTGTTCAGCCTGGTGAGTGGGACGTCAGTGTGCCTGACGATAGAGTCACCTATTACAAGTGTATCAGGTGTGTTGTTTAGCCTTAAGGGCTGTGACTGTTCGGCACACTGGCTTTGTGAGCTATGTGTTGCACATGTTTTGTTTTGGGGTAGCGGTTGCTTGGGTGTCTGCGTTAGAGGTCTCTGCTGCTTAGGCAGATTTTTATTTAGAGCCTCCGAGTATGTTTTTGTGTGTTTATGTGTTTGGTTTGCTGTCATGGTAGGTCTATGTGAGACTGGAATTGTAGTGAGTGTGGTTTCCTTCTCCTCCTGACTGGTTACGCCAGTACTGAGGTGAGAGAGCTTAGCCTCCAGTTTGGCTATATGGTTGCATCTCTCACATGTGTTGGAATTTGTTGGGAGGAGGAGAGGGTTGTCTGTGTACATGAGGCAGTTGTAACATTGCCTCAAGATTCCCAGATTCACCAGCTGGACCGGAGAGGAGACTGACAACTGACCTTTGGACATGCAAGAATAATATTGGGAATTCCTTTATAATTGAAAAAAAGAGCCAATGGGGAACAAGGTACTCAAGGGGAGTTTTGTTCCAGTGTTTCATGTGGGGTGACTTCCTACAGGTTTGTCTGTTTGGCAGGTGCATAAATTGAGAGCTACAGAGACTAGGATTTGCTGTTTCCGTTGATGTCGGTAGCACACCACTTAATGTTGGATGTTGCAGGCAGTGCAGGATATGCCTTGGAACCATGGCAAATAACTAACATTCCCAAACCTGCAGACCATTGTAGTGTTGTACACATTCACAGACACTGAATGTTGTTTAACGTGTGTATGGACTTCTGGAGGCACTCATCTGCAGCTTGAATACATCTAATAGAACACTGTAGTACTTAACAGCTGAGACCTGCAGCCAATTATTCATGGTGCCACTATATTACACAATATAGTTGTACACCACAGAAGGCACTACAGCTTGAGAACATTGCAATTACTGGAGCTTTTCTCCCTATGCTTCCCCTTAAAAGGGACCTTTGTACCATACAGACTTCCCTGGTCAACAAATGTAAAATAAATAAACTGCAATACTGCCTGACTTGATGCAGCAGTGCAGGAGGATTCAAGGTACAGAACCATTGGAGGAACCTTGTGCAGTGGCACCACATGCAAGGCAAAGGAGATACTGGCAAAGAGTGAGTTCCTGGTCTGCAACTGTGGCCTTGATGAAGACAGCAAAGAATTAACCTGATGCATGCATCAGTGCATTTAGGCTATACATTACAATGCATTCACTGGCCATGCAGTGCATTAGATTATACCTTATCCACACAGACCATAGGGATGGACAGAATACAATCATTATCATTTGCACAAAGTGGGGGTGGGGTGGAGCACAGTGACAGATAAGAGTAACATTACCATAGGTGGGTGGATCATGAGCGGTTGATATGGGTATCCACTCAGGTGGGTAGCAGGTGTTCATTAGCCAGGCGTAACCATAGACCCTCTGGTATGAATGCTGGCTGTGTTCTATTAGAGGGATGGTACAGCACTTCTATGTTTCTACATGAAGAGGTGGCAACTATGAGCCTAAGGATGGCCACAGTCTAGCAGATACTGAACTATGGGAAACCAGAGTGACTGGCCCAATGTGGCACCCTTGCAGTGGACCTAGATAAGTGTCATTGATGATCATCAGACTGATTATGCCAAGCTGTGGTGGCTGCCATGGTCAGGGGTGACAGTGATGCTCTGTCTCTGGAAGACTGTGTGAAGCTGAGTAAGTATGTCTTGTGACCATCCGCAATGTATCTGGCCCCTTGTATGGTCATGATGAACATTTATCAGAATCCACATAGGACATCAATGGATGCATCATGATGTTACAGCCTTTTTAGGTCTTTTTATTTCTTTCTGAAGATGGCTACAATAAGTTAGATGAAACCGCTAATATTTTAAATGTTTTTTCAGTAAAAGTCGTACTCGAAACTGTTTGGCTGTCCTGATCGATTTAGTTGAAGTAATGCATTGTTTATTTATTAGGTACATTGAAGATAAGGTGAAATAGCTGCAAAAATTCTTTCAGTCGTTTTTCTTTCTCTAATTTATCATGTTTTGCTTGACAGGGGAGCTGGAATCTGTCCTGCTGAGCAGTGACAATAAGGCATACTACCAGTCCTGTCCAATTTAGTCTGCATGAGACAACTGGAAAGATGTTACAGTTAATTACATTGGCTGGAGGTGGGGGAGAATTCTAGGCCAGTAAGATGTAGAACAGTCCATCTGTCCTTATTTACTAGATTTTTTAAAATTCATTTATTAACTGGGCAAATCCACTAGGTACAAGCTTCTGTCTGCTTAATGATTTGCTCAGAGTCACAGAGCAGGCATATGGAGACTAAAGGAATTTAATCATGGACTGCAGGATGACATTCATTAGCAACTCATAGCCTTAACCCTAGTCACTAAACTGACAGATTATTTATGTCACATGATATATAGCTACACAGGTATGCAGCCAAAATGTGTTTTTAAATCTCCTATTCTGGAAAATTCTCACTGTTTAGTTCTCAGTATGTCACTGTACATTTTTTATGAAGGGTGAAATATAATGTTAGAAACCTCTAACCATATCAAATGATCCTAGGACACAGTAAGATTATGGCATGATGTTGCTGGGTTAAACATCACATAATTAATGCAAGAAAGTTAACCAGGGATGACCAGATTATCTATGCAGGCTAATTACTGTACTGATTTACAGACCTTAATTAGAGTATAACACATTGAAGGTATGATTCCAGAAAACTACATAACATTTAACACTATATAGCCTTAAACATGTTTAGTGTGAAGAATTCTCTTTCCCCAGGGAAAATCTAAGCCACTGGTTGATAAAGATAAATGTACAGCATGACTTCTGTGAGAGATGACAAATGGCCTTACTTATTTCATTTGTCTGACAACTTTTGTGCAGTTGTATACTGATAAAGTGATAAAGTAATGTCTTGGATTTCCAGAACTTTTACTGTATTTATCTTGAGACTGATTCAGGCATTATAAAGCATACACAGTAATAATGGATAGATTTGAACCCCTCAAGTTGAATGAGTGAAAATCATGCATTGCTGAATGAGTTACAGTTGTTTCTGCTCCCCATGAGTAATGTGGGATCATCCTCAGCTGAAGGAAGGGAGTAGGTATTAAGAGGTGTTTTAAGGACTAAGACATGATAAAGTAGTAAAACCTTTGAACAACTGAACTACACAATTTTAGTACTATGTCCATGTTAACTGTGCTGTATGCAGTAATTGACTAGATGGTGCAAATGGCACAGATGTCATTAATACAATTCAGACTAGAGTATCATTTATGCATTTCAGTGTTAAGTATTAGCCAAAACTGACTGCACATTGTGTAAATTGTGGATTCTAATCCAGATAAGGATAGTGGCAGTGATTTGTGTAATATGCCATTCTGCGAGCTTCCTTAAAAAATTATTTCAGTAATGTTGCTACTTTTTTGTAGTGTATGATCATGACATTCTTATCTGGTTATTTTCAAACTAAATAAACCTTTGAATATGAGACAGATGATGTCCTTATGTACTAACATAGTAAAATATGTCTGTAAAAAGTTCTGTACTACAAGATAAGGTTATCAGTTACCACAATTAGATCAACTTTGGTGATGAATCATCTTTTTAAAGAGGATTTTAAAGCCTTATATAAAAAGCCATGGAAAAATTTATCATGGAATTAGTCATTCAGGATATATAGAACTTTTAAACACTGGACCTATAACAGCTTGGATTAGTCAAGGGCAGGTCATACTTACTCATCCTGGTGGATTTTTTTGAAAAGGTCGCCAGAGCAATGGATGAAGCAAAACAGTACACACCTCATAACTTGAACTGCCCAAAGATTTTGATGCAGTTCCCCACTCAGGCATAGTATAAAAGCTAAATACACTGGGAATAAACCCTTATATCCCCCACTGGTCTGCCAACATGCTTACAAATAGGATGCAGTTAAGCAGGGGAAGTTACCTCCACAAAGAAACCATTCACCAGTGGAGTCCACACAGGGTTCTGTGCTGGGACCTCTCCTGTTTGGCATCTACTTTTCTGAAGTAAAAGTAAATACCAAAGGGCGCTGACAGTCATTGAATCCCCAAACTACTTAGCCATCCTAGAGGAAGGTTTGTCTCAGATAAATAATAGGTGTCAAAATCATGTTCTGTAACTAATTGTTAAAAAATGCATTATTATATCCTTTGGAAAGTCATCCACCCTAGGGAACTACCACATTTACAGTATGCCCCTAACAGCTGACCCATTTGTTCAGAATTCGGGACTTATGTGGCCAGTTACCTATCATTTGACAAATGTGTCCGTTGTTGTAAGTCTTTCTACATGGCACAGCTTATAAAAAAAGGGATAGTGTCTAGATCTAGGGATGTCACTGTCCCCCTTTACTCAACCCTCATTAGGCCAATCATTGAATATAATGCCCCCTTCGGCATGTATCTGTCCAGACACTCACAACATCTAGAGTGCCCACAGAGATACCTTACTAAAAGGACATGAGGCCTAAACAAGTTATCCGACATGGACTGATTGAAAGCCTTGTCACTATACTTAGTATCTTACAGACTGCTAAGAGGTGACCTATGTCTGACATACAATGCATCCTGATGAAATAAATAAGGCTATGAAACAGGGGAGAAAGAATCTAGGGTAGTTTAGTAGATGTGCATAGAGCTTTATTTATATGTTTATATAGCTGGTGAGTCTATGGAGTGTACTTTAGATGGGAAAAACATTTCTAGATATTGTTGCATGGAGTGTATTATTGTAAGGTTATCCTTAATCTAGATTACAGGTACATTTGTACCTTTCTTTTAGGTGGGTATGTGCTACCATTTGAGGGCAATGTGGCTGTAGTTAATGGCCCTGAGGACTTCAAGGAAATGGGCTATGTTGTAAAATGCTGCCCACTGCTCTCCATGAAAATGATATATACCCCCCCCCCCCCCAATGCTGCAGCATTGCATCAAGGAATTGCTATAGGATCCATGAAACAGATGCCTGTGAAACTCCTAATGTGTTCCCTATCAGACAATGCTACACAAGTCTTTGTATCCACTGGGATAGGCAGTCTGCGTATCCACCTTTAATCCATGATAAAACAGAACATGTCTACTGGCTCACATATGATATCTATGTGCACATGGTAAAGGTCAACAATGTTCTGATTGTGGAGGTGATGCTATGACAGTTTCTGATGGACCCATCTGTGATGCATCATAAGCACTGGCTGCAAGGGCCCATCTGCAATGCATTACAAGCACTGGCTGTGAGAGCAGTCACTAAACCTTGCTTCTCTGCTAAGGCTGCTGCTGCTCTTAGCATTACAGCATAACTGAAGTTCCTGTATACCAAGAACTCCTGCTGTTTCAAGCACAAGAGTAATGCAGCTCCTTGCACTAACCTTATATCACTCTGGAATGCTTGATTTCATTTCCATACACATTGAGTTTCATTAGCTTGATGATGGCAGTCATTTGTAAGCCATTATGTCATGATTTGTATTGCATGAATACCACACTATGTTTCCTCTAAGACTGTTGTGTTACTTGTGTCTATGAATCCCCCCAGTTCCTACCTCTAGAGTTATGGGCAAAAAAAAAAAACAACAATAATAATAAGGGAAGGGACAATGGACTCCAAGTTAGAAATTTTTATAAATGCTGGTACAATTAATTTAAAATATTTCAAAATAATTTAGAGATTTAGAAAGGATGGAACAAAAGCTTGAGAATATGTTAGGGATCATCCTTCAATATCTGGACAGTTGAAAAGTAAATGCACTTTTTCAAATAATTCAGTGTGCTAATTACTCTGAATATCCCTGATAGTGTCAGAAAATTTAACAACACCTGATAGACCATTCCATATACCAACAATCCTCTTTGTGGACTTCCAAGATGGCTGCACATTGAGAAACAGATTATTTTAATCTCTTCCAGTGTGAAAACAGAGACTCAGAAGAAAGAGCCAGTAAACACATATTTTTGGGGTAAATTTCAGTAATTGGCTAGTAATTACTGCCTGGATGCCAGCAAAAAAAAAAAAAAAAGAAATTCAGAGAATATGAAAGAAAATCAATCACAAAAGGTGAGAAAAAAATACTGACTGGGAAGAATTCTGTAGTTGTTCAACAAAAAGCAATGCAAACTCCAGCTTTGGTACAAGACATGATTTCCAGTAATTTAGAAGAAAAAATAAGTCAAATGTATTCAGAGCTGATTAAAATAAATGAAATACTGATGGAGTATATCAACTCAAGTAAAAGAAGGCTGGAAAAAATGGAAGAAGCTTTAAACAGATATTCAGATGAGGTGATAAAACTGCAAAAATCCAAGACTGAAATGAAGAAAAGGCTGGCTGAATATGAAACTGCTCAAGAAGAGATGTTTCAAAAATAATAGAATTACAGAACAATGCACATAGAGAAAACCTGAGATTTTCTGCTGTACCAGAGAAGCAGACTGTATCAATTTTATGAAAGCACAAATAAGCAACTGGACTGGTATTCCACAGCAGACTTTTTTGACTTTGATAAACTTCTAGGGGGACTATAAATCATATGTCCTACTTCATGTCATTTATGTTTATAAGAACACTTAAGAGAGAGGAAGAGGAGGGAGAGACTTTACTATGACTTAAACAAAATTTGGTTCTTAACAGTAGTATTTTTATAGTGCATGATATAATCTGCATGCTATAAAGTAAGTTTTCTCAGATATGTTTAAGTGTAATGTGGATACTAAAATAAACAGGTGCTCCTGTTTTTTTTTTCCTTCTTTTTTCTTTCTCCTTGTTCACTTTTAAGAGCTGTATGCACTGCAGTGTAAAAAAGAGAAGAAATGTCTGGTCAAAAGAGTATGGTACAAGAAAATTTGATGTGCTTTTTCTCATTCTTGCATAGGGGAATGACAGGATTAAGGACCTTGGCTTGGTGTAGTAACATGTTTTAAGAGAAAACACATAAAAAACATTGAATATAATAAAGCTTCCTTCTAGCAAATAAACAAATGCTTGTAGAACCAACTGTATATCTGATTCTCATGTCACCATGGAGACAATCTGATAAAGAGCAATAAAATAAAAATGCATAGTTGTTTCAATTGCTTTCGTTCAATGGGTAGGAGATAATGTTTTCTGAAAGTGTTGAAGTGTTTTCCGAATCTGGGACAGCAATAAAGATAAAACAAAGCCAGACAGTACTTAGTAGAAGCACAGGCTGTACCATGCATTTTAGCATGGATAACCTTCCCTTTAGGTTAACCCACGTTTGTGATTGTAGCTGTCAGTTTAGGACAATTATTCCTATTAGGAGGGTAAAACTGCAATATTTGAAGATGCACATAGTTGTATGTGTTCGTTTTATGTTAATAGGTTTTAGGTTGCATTGGGAGTGTATTTGTTATTTTGTTTGAGGGTTTTCAATAAAACAAAATGTAAGATTTGACATAGGTTCAAATTGATATGACATGAAACAACTGTATAAAAGTTCAACCTGCCAAACATTAGTGCATGCATGTAACACAAAAGCTGGAACTAGATACTTAACAAAAAAGCTGTTACACATAAAAGGTGGGAATAATAATTTTTAACATAATGAGGCTTTCTATATTATCTTTAAATGTGAATGGTCTCACAGATATATAAAAAAGAATGAGTAGTGAACTATATTAAAAAGTAGAGTGCAAATAGCTATGCTACAAGAAACACATTTGGAAAGAAATGAACATGTGAATTTGATAAAGAAAGGTTTTCAGGATGGTTATTTAGCTGAATACTTGGGACAAAAGAAAAGAGGAGTACTTATTAATTGCAAGAGGAGCTCCAATAGTGATAGAAGAGGGTAAAAAATAATGATGGTAGATTTGTAGTACTAAGGGGCTACTGGCAGGGGAGCAGGATTGCACTGGTATGTATCTATATTCCACCTAAAACTGCTGTAATGGAACTTAAGAAAATTCTGGGATAAATATTCAGCTTTCAGCAGAGAATATTACTTATAGGTGGGGACTGGAATTTGATTTGCAGCAATAAAGATGTTTCTGGGGATCCATAACAGAAAATATGACAAAGGATTGTAGATTTTTGAAGAAATTTATGAAAATATTTGGCGCATGCGATGTGGATTCCGTAGTAGTAGTAGTTCAGTGTGAATTTTTATATTATTCCTCAAGATACAAAAACTAGGCTAGACAGAACTTACATTTCATAGGAACACTTGCACTTACTTGAAAGTTTTAATATGCATTCAATAACTATTACAGATCACACACCAACAGTAACAAATAAAAACACATGGTAATAAAACAAAAATGAGACATTGTCACTTTCCCACCTATCTGTTAAAAGAGAAGAATTTAAGGAATGAGTAGTGGAAATTATTCAGGAGCTATTAGAGATGATAGAAATTTCTGTTGAAAATAAAGCTAGGGAGTGGGATAAAATTAGAGTTTAAAAATAGGGTGGAAATAAAAGAAAGAGGGATATGGTTAAGATGTAACAAGAATTATTTAGAGGGTCTGAAATGTTAAAAGTATTGCAGAATAGAGGGGATCTCATAGAACAAGAAGAGCATTTGCAGAATGCTAAACAGAAAACAAGGGATTTCCTCAATAATATGTGTGACGCCCATGCACTGGCCCAGCAATCAAGGATCCTCAATCCTCACCACTAACACCAGTGAGGGGCATCCATATAGGGAAAGGATAATATAATAACTCTGGCCTCAAAACAATAGGCAGAATGCTAGACATTTTGGCTCCAAGTTTTAGATCAAAGAATTTCACAATGCTTGACTTATCAGCTTTCTTACAGCAGAGTGCACTGTTGTTACATTTTTTTCCAGTTCAACATCCAATACAGTCTTCTCACATTTAAGAGAACAAGCCTGTGGCTTACGTTAATATTTACATATGACATAATTATCTACAACATTTTATCTAGCTAGGCTGGCAGCCTTCATATATCTTCATAATATGCATGAGTTTAGAAACATTGCTGTTAAGCAACTGTTTTTTGATAGTAACTCCAGAGCACAAAAACTTTTAGCACAATGACTCATGCAACAGAAAGTAAAAAGGGTTGGCAGTTGGCACCAAGTTTAGGAAGCCTATAACAAGGAAGATAAGAAGAGATCCTGTAGAGGTACTAGAAATATTTTGGAAATTTTATGAAAGTCTGTATAAAGCAGAGAAAGGTACAAATAGAAATGTTTATGGAAGAATTAAATATGCCAAGATTTGAGGTAGATTATGCTAAATTACTAACGGTTAGTATAGGACAAAATGAGATAAAAATGGTGATGTATAACCAATCCACGGGAAAGTCCCCAGGAATATGTGGCATTCAGGTGGAAGTTTGGAAGCTAGGAGGGAAAACACTGATAAAATCTGGAAAGTTTCATTTTACAGTATTTTAAGGGGAGGAGAAGTACCAACATGCTGGCTCTAATACCTAAAGTGGGTAAATCCAGTTTAATTTCAATCATAAACCATGATTATAAAGTGTTTATGTCATTAATGGCTAAAAGAATGACAAAGTTGATGCCAAAATTGATAGATATGGATCAGTGTAGTTTTGTGGAGGGGAGGCAAACATTCAAAAACATTAATAGAACAATGATGATCCAGAGGGAAGCAGAATGTACGAAAATACTGCTATCATTGTTGGGTCTTAATGCAGAGGGCAACAGAAGCATTTGCATTCCCTGATAAAATTATAAGGTTTATTAGGAGGATATATGAGGGATCAGAAGCAAAAATTAAAGTGGATGGGTTCCTCTCTAATAATTTCTGTTTGAGCAGAGGAACCAGGCATGAGTGTCCTCTTTCCCATTTGTTATTTGCATTATGTTTAGAACCATTGGCAAAGAAAATAAGGGACTCACAAATTCAAGGATATAATTGGTGTGATAGTCAAGAAAAACTGGCTCTATTTGCAGATGATATTATTTTATACCTGATAAAACCAGAAAAGGACATTTCAGTGTTGTGGAACATTCTAAGGCAGTTTCATATCTTTTTGTGATAGGAAATTAATGAAGCTAAAACAAAGGAATAGCTGTAAATTATACATTATATCCACACAAAAAAAATGCACAAATCTGTTCAGCAATATCCATATATATGGGGACAAGATAAAACAAAGTACTTAAGAGTATGGATTAGAAAGGTTTCTGTTGTGGCAGCTAAGGATGTGTGGGAAGAGACTAAACAAAAGATAATACAAAAACTGAGAAATTGGAAGCTCTGTTATATGGATATGGCTAGCAAGATACCAGCAGTTAAATTGTTTTAGTATCTTTAGCTTTATACACAGGTCAGGCATATTTTTATCAACCAGAGGAGAAGCTGTGGATAACAATTAATAAATAGCTGAAGGATTTTATCTGGGAGGGGACAAGAGTCAAGAGAGATAAGCTTATTCTTCCAATAGAACAAGGCGTTTTGGAATTGCCTAATTTGAAGGGGTATTTCAGAGCTACACAATTAAGTATTTTATACATAGCACAAGCAGACTGCTATAATGTAAAGTAGAAAGGGATGATGACTAAACGGGGGGGGGGGCTCATGAAACAAGGAGAGACTGGGATTTTGGATGCAGAGCCTTAAATAAAATAATAATAACCATACAGAATATTATATTCATAAAGTAA
This sequence comes from Protopterus annectens, assembly GCF_019279795.1. Taxonomy (NCBI): domain Eukaryota; kingdom Metazoa; phylum Chordata; order Ceratodontiformes; family Protopteridae; genus Protopterus; species Protopterus annectens. The sequence continues at coordinate 1,398,613,793 of NC_056728.1, forward strand.
GAAAGTATTTTAAGAACTAAGCCAACACGGGAATGGAGAAAGGAGATTCTGCCAATAGGGATGACTGCAATTAGGGATACGGACAATAGGCAAGAGGGGTCTGGAATTTATTGGAGAAAACTGGCAATAGAACCAAGGTACTTGGGAGCAAATAATTAGAGAGGTAAATGTAACAGAATGGAAGGATACTAAGAATGTATTTGTAATGCAGGCTAGAGATTGCCTTCCCTGTCAAGGATGGATATCAGAGTATAGGTAAATCGAAAGAAATAGGGGGATCGTAAGCAAAAGACCAGCACTGGTAAAGTTTTTAGTCAAATCTAGAGGAGACACTGCTGTTCAAAAAGGAATAATTAAATGCAAAATATTGCATGATAAAAAGAATCAATCAGAGGAGGTTAAAAAATATTGGAAAGAGAGAGTGGATAAGCAGATCACAAAGAAGTAATGGGGAGATGTATGTAAGTCTTCCAAATATGCAACAAATTCTAGAAGATTTAGGATCTTTGCTTGGAAGTGTTTACATAGACATTTTTATACCCCAAGTAGACTCCAAAGAATTTTTCCTCGGGTAGACAGCAAATGTGTGAGGTATGATGGGGAAGGAAGAGGTAAATGGGAACATATTTCCTGGGAGTGTAATGAGTTGGTAGGCTTTAAAGATTCATTGCAGACTACTCTGTCAGAGGTAATAGGTGAATAAAGTGGTGTAACTAAGGAAATTATTTATTTGAGCTGTGATACAGAATCGGAATTGCCTAGCCATAGTAAGGTGTTGCTGAGTCTAATTATGGTGGCTGCCAAAAAAGCAGTTACTAGAAAATGGAAATCAAAGTCTAAACCAACTGTAGTAGAAGTAGTGAATATAGTAACATAGATAAAAGAACTGGAATTCGGATCTTTAGATAAGCATAGGAGCAAATTACATAGGAAAAAATGGGAATTGTGGGAACAATACATGCAGAGGAGGAACAAGGTTTAAAAGAAGGCAGGATTTGAATGAGCTATGTAATGTTTGCTTGACAATGGCGATAGATTATAAGTGATGTATAATATTTGCAACTAAAATTATGTCAGTATGGTTTGTGATGTATAATGTTTGCAACTAAGATTATGTCAGTGTGGTTTGTGTTCATTTATATAAATGTATGATTGCCTATGTCATACATGATAACTTAATAAAGGTGTTTCTTGTTTAAAAAAAAAAATTCTTTTTGTGAACTATTTGGATGAATCTGTTTAAATTCAGGTATACTATGAAAAGGAAGAATGAAGGTTTGGCGAACATGGGAATGTCGAATGTCAGTTGACTGATTCCTGTATTGCCAACCTTCATGTCTGCGAGTGTCTGTTGCAGCGAATGCCACTGTGTATTTGCTTTCATGCAGTCGATATTATGACTAGAGATCACGGTACAGTGCGGATCAGGGAATTTACTCTTTTCCTCACTGTAGTGTGATCTCGGAGTTGGAATATATAAGTTGCAGGCAGTGTGTGGGGCATAGCCCTCTGCAAAAATGTGAAGTTTGATCTCAGTAGAAGTATTTCCCTATAACAACTAATCTTTCTGCAAGATTTTGAAGGATTTGCTATATTTCATACAAATGTATGGGGATTTGAAATATTTGTATGGGTTTCATACCACTGTATTTTCCGACATTATGAACTAATTAATATGCCGCACATCGCTCATTTAAATGGCAATTTTGATGTATTCACATTTTGACCATCGAACTTATGATAGTAAACCTTAAATTAGAACTTATTACTCTCATGACCCATTTCTTAATCTGCCTCAGGTTTTAGAACTTACAAGGTCATACTTTCATATAAAAAATGTTGGATTACCTGAATTAATATTATATTGCCTCCAAATGTTCATTAGCGTCTTAAGTACAAGGTTAATATGGTAGTTGTTTGACTATGTCACTCCATTAGTGGCATTAAATCATGTAGCTTTTTGTATTTTTTCATTTCAGATGATATTTTAGTCTTACATATGTTGAAACCATAAAGACCAAATATTGTTTTAGTTAGTGTACCATTTACAGTCTTAACATTTACAACTTGCTCTATCACATACATTTTAAGAATGCACGTATTATTACCTAAACCCCCCACACCTTTAATACAGGTGAATTTTGACCCATTGTAACCATTTGTCCACAGGCTAAAATTATGGAAAGAATCCCTTACAATCAAATTCTAGGCTATATTATCAAATATGACATCTGTACAGGCAAAGAGCATGGCTTTTTCTAAATTCCAGTATGTTTACTGTTGTATACTTCCTCACCAAACAAATTTACAATATTAGGGACAAAGAATATGAAACATGCCTTTGAGACAGTACCTCGTACCAGACTAATAGAACATTTAGAGTAATGGGTCACAATACCAAAACAGAGTAGAACCCTATATTCATGATATTCATGGGCATCCCTTCATGTTCAGAGTTAGGTCCACTCTTGTTGTTTTTTAGATCAAAGGCCTGACTTGGAGTCTCCCTTATATAAATAGTCTTCCTTATGCAGATAACATTAGTACTGGCAAGTATAGCAAGAATGTACAGTTCATTTCCAGGACACTACAAGAGGACATCAGGTTATTATGGAATTGTCTCATGACAAATACACTTAACACATCAAAAATTAATATAATGCTGTTTGGTACCCCTCATTGTCTTAAGAATTTAACCAGTATCACTGTCTATGACCCCAATGGATCTTTCTTTATCAGTACATTCCAGAAATATGTGGGCATCAGCAAGGTACTGACTAAACTAAAATCCCTTATAAAATATCTAACTTACTGGCGTTAGAACTCAAGCAAGCTATAGTAGTCAATGTATTGCTACCCAGATCAAAAAATGTAATGCTTATTACTTCCATACTCTGCCTCAAAACTCTGACCTACTTCAAATAACCCAAAATGACCTCCTTAGATTTATTCATCTGTCCAACAGTGGTTAATGCAAGTGGACCACATTCTGCAAATATCACTGGCTGCCAGTGTCAGTTAAAGCCATATTCTCTGAAATACCTTTACCTTCAAATAATTACTTAACAAATACTGCCCCATCCCACTCCTTACAAGTCGATTATTTGAATGGGACCAAACATACCCTCTTACAGGATGTGAAGTTATATCTCTAAGGAGAACCCCATGAAAGCTGGCTACTATCATACCTCTCAACAGAATTTTGCAGCATGTCCCTGATTTCTCTTCATATGTCTGCCCTGTCCCCTGTAAAAATGATATTCTGATAAGTCATTCAGGATTAAAGTCAGTCAGTAATGCCAGAAATTAGGGTGTCATTCTTTTCAGAAATTGCATGTTGATGCAAACTTGTTCTATTAACAATTCTATTAAGTAAATCAGAGCCCTTAGTACCCTCATTATTTTTGGCATTATCTAGAATTCCTGAGCAAAGATGATGAAAAAACAAAACTAATTCTACAGTGGCTGTCAGTGACACTTTTACCACACTTACTGCACGGGGTAAAGACCCTGCACATAAAACTACTTATGCTGAGGCACTTACAGGTAACTGTCCTAAAGGTTGGGAGGGTAGCCTAATGGTTATGGTGTTTGCCTTACAAGCACAAGGTGCAGGGTTTGAGTCTCACAAAGAATAATTGGCTAGGCTTAAAATGGCTCGCAAGGGCAGTTAACTTAGTACTAATCTATGAACCTATGAACACTAAGATATCCCGTACAGTAAAATAAAAAAAAAAAAAAGAGTCCTTAGCCACCACGTAAACACGCAGTTAAAACACCACCCCCAGCTACACATAGTAACACTGTATCCATTGCCTCTGCTTCTAAGTCCTTAAGGCAAACCAGCTCATAACCAAATTTCCTGGTCATCGGTGATTCTTTAGTGAGGCACACAAATGTCCCTCTCACCAGACTGTCAGTCAAGGTTAACTTCTTTTCTGGGGATAGGATCCATCAAGTCACACAGGCACTCAGGTCATCGAACCACAGGTACCAGTATGACTCTGTCATAGTCCATGTGGCTGTTAATGACCTGAGACATACCCCTCTTGATTATATGAAGCAAGACATGATCGAGCTTACTGATTATGTGTTTCAAGCAGGCATGAGCCTGGCACTGAGCAGCATGCTACCTCCTCCAAGGATGATGCCACATTAACAACAGAAAATGATTGATTTTAACAATTGTCTTAGTTTCTGGTGTTAGTGTAAGGGGGTAAAATATTTGATTGCCTGGGAGGACGTGGTTGACAGACCATGCTGCTTTGCCAGAGATGGTCTGCACTTATCCCCTGTAAACGTTCAGATGTGGCAAAGACATTCTTCACTCCCATATTGCCTTTTAGGCAATGCCAGACTGGTAAATCTCCCAAATAACTTCAACTTATGATAGAATATCTGAAGGTGGTACTGCTCAATGCTAGAAGTCTTAACAAAAAACTCCATTCCCTGCAAACCTTCTTCTCCCTGGAAAGTGTAGACATCTGTGTCTTAATGGAGACATGGTTTAAAGTCATGGAGAGTATCCTGGCAGTGCAAGGCTATAATACCTTTCACACCTTTAGACCAGCTACCGCACATGAGGGAACTAAAGGTGGAGGAGTCTTAGTCTATATCAAAAACAACCTCACATCCAGACTCATTAAAGTGTATGACCCGCTGGAACTCATACATGTGCAGCTCACCATAAACAGGGTCTTATACCATATCCTTGCAACCTATAAGGTCCCACTCCATGTCCCAGAAAACCCATACTACCTATCTCAATGTACTAGAGACCCTCACCATTCAACCTGACATGATCTTCGTGGGGGATTTCAACTACCCCTCTGTAGGTTGTGAATCTTACACCACTTCTAATAGACAGGCCCAGCAATTCCTAACCTTTATTTATGCCAACATCCTAGAACAGTCTGTCCATTTTTCTACCAGGGGTACAAACATCCTTGACCTTGTACTCACAAACATGGGAAGTGATTTTCATCACCCAATGTAATGTCTTCACTCATCAGATCTGACCATAAGGCAGTATTGCTTTAAATAAAAATTGAATCCGGGGAACCAGTGACAACAAAAACCTTTAGGAACTATTCCAGCACCAACTTCTCTCTACTTAGCGAAATCTTAGCTAAATTTCAAGCACCCCCAAACCTAGTAAACACTATAGCATATGCTGAACTATTTACAAAATTCCTGTATAGCCATACTGATAGCTGTTATAGAGAGAGCTGTGCCCACTTGTATTAAGAATAAGGCAGACTCTAAAGACAAGCCACCCTGGTGGAATCACAGTATCAATCAGTTATGCAACAAAAGAAAAAAAATCTTGGCCAAGCATTGGAAAAACAAAGCCCAACATACCAACACCCCCCTGACCAATCTAAACAGGCAGCTAAGAGGGTTAATTAATACTTTAAAGGCTAAAATTGAAGAAGAAATAGTTTCTCAGGCTAAAGACAACCTCAAAGCTTTCTACAGCTATGTCTGTAACCTCGAGGGAAATACGCAACAATGTTCAGAACTTATTGTAAATGGCATCACCCACACTGAACCTGGGCCCATTGTCAACCCTTTAGCTGACAACTCAAATTTCTCCACCCACTCCCCTCCCCCCCCCGATAGTCCAAACGAAATACTGCATACCACAATCCCCTCAACTATTGCTAGGGAGCAGGTCTTCAGTGCACTTTCCAAAGCCAAAAACACTGCCTCGACAGGCCCTTATAACATCCTGGGATACTTACTAATTAGCATGAAAAATGACCTCCTGAAGATTTATGGCTGACAAAATCTGAATATGATTGCTGGTGGTTATCATTGACTCTACTGTAGACACAAGCATTCTTCAAGTAAACCTATTTTTGATTAACAAATAATGCCAAAGCCATGGTCTTAAACTCAGTGCTAAGAAATGCATAGTTGTACCCTTTGGGAAGCCAACCATTCAGGCTAATTACCCTGTTGACAATATGTCCCTAAGAGTCAACCCAGTGGTCAAGGATCTGGGTACTCACCTAGACAGTAGCCTTATTTTTGACCACCATGTGGTCACAGTGGTGAGGAAATCCTTTTATGTTGTGCAACTTATAAGTAAGGGCATGACATCTAGGTCCAAAGAATTCATTATCCCACTGTACTCTGCCCTTATCAGACAAATCATAGAGTACAGTGCTCCCTTCGATATGTACCTGACCAGGTAATGTAGCAACTAGAGCAACCTCAGAGGTTCCTTGCAAAAAGAATACAAGGCATAACAATCCTGCCTTTCAGAGAGCACATTAAAGCTCTTCTCCTCTTCTCAGTCTCCTATAGATTGCCGAAGGGTGATCTATGCTTGGCTCACGAGGCATCCACACACCCCACAGTTATGAATCTCCTATATATTCATATGTCAAACAGTACCAGAAATACAGGATCTAAGGACTGAAATTGTGTCTGCGACTTAAATAGAACATGCTGGAGAGACAGATATGTGTCCCATAGACTGCCCCTCCTATGGAACAGGCTTTCCGTTCATGTGAAGCTGAGTTCCTCTTTTACACAATTTAAGCACAACCTACACCAGTGGATGGGGATTAGGAAGTTTACACCAGACCTGGCACCCATGTCCATTATGGACAGAGGTAGCTTTTAAATGTCTGGCCCACAATGTCCTATTTGGATACAGAATGTCATTATTCTTTTGGGAAACCATGGGTAGGTTTAAAAAGCCCCCCTGAGTTGTTAGCCTAGTAATAATCTATGAATCTGTGAACTTATGAAAGGTATAGCTACTCCTGAAACAACTTCCCAAAGGAAGAACCTACCTGTTGTAACTCCATTCCCAAAACATTAAGCAAATCACTGGTATGGTGACATTAAAGAGTAAAAAATTAAAATCCCACATACAAAGTAAATACAAATGCAATTTCTTCATGAACGTTAAGATAGGCAGATATATATTAATATGCTGTCTTCAGTATGTGTTTATACTGGGTATAGCTATTTTCAACGTAATATATACTTTAGCATAGACACTGCAAATGGGCACTAATGTATACAGGTGTAGAATGTCCATAATTTGCTTAATGTAGTCTATATAATTTAGTACAACTCAGTCTAAATTTCAGCATTTATTATTTTCTAAGTTTATTAAAGTGCTGCATTGAATTAACCTCTAGCAGCTGTTCATCTTTTTTTCTGTTTATGCATATGCATATAACCATTTGGAATTGTAAGGCACAAAGCATGTGCTCTTGGTTCATGTTAGGCCCAAGTAAATTGGAAAAGTTCAGCATCTAAACAAAATGCTACCTATTTACAGTATGTCTAAACTATATGAGTATGTGTTTGACTACATGCAATATTCATTGCTACAGGCTATGAGAACTCCTGTTGGCATGTTTCTTTCCACATTAGACTTGTAGAAACGTATATCCCCAGGGAGTTTAACAGCTAATGGTAATGTTACTATATTGGACATGGGTGCCGTGCACAACTGCTGTGTTTTACAGTTATTGGGCATTAATAATGCACATGCACTGCTCTTTGCCATCTTCTCTGTACCTGTAACAATGTTCACATTGTGATGTATGTTAGTGATTCTTACATTCTGCTGTTTGTTGTCTTCTTATACATATAATAATGTTGATATTCTGAGATGTGTTTTAATTCATCGTATTTGCCTAAATGGCCTAGGTTGAGTCTGAAAAGTGTCCTTTGATTGGTTCACTTACCATGTTAACAAAAAGAAAATAAATAGATTAATAAATAAACAAATAAGTACATTTTCTTTGCAGAAAAACTGTATACAAAGGAAGAAACAGCTAGAAGCTTTGTTATTTGTTAGCTTTTAATGTGCACCTTAATGTACTGCTGGATATGATTTAAATGCTTGTCACATCCGTTATATTTCCTTGAACCTATATATTAACAAAATGTAATTCATCTTGACCCAGCTTGTTAATGATTAGAAATATGTTGATTTCTCATGTATGCATATTGTTAATACTCAAATGCAGACAGTTCTTCATATTCTCATATTTTTCAGGGCAGCTTGTAATGAAGGTTGCTTCCCCTATTTGCAATTAGTGTATCTGTTTTATATTTTCTGCAAATGGTATCCCAAGGTTCCTTTGATAATCTGAGATCACAAGTATGTATATTAAATAATATAGTACCCAACGCTAAACCCCATAAGCTGTCACAGGAAGTCATTCAGAATATAGTATTAAACATTGTTAGGGTATGGATTATGCTATTTTATGCTCACAGCTTCTGAGGTTCTGTCATGAGGGCAGAAACTAGTTAGGGTGTATCGGTCTTTTATCTTTTTGTAAAATAAGTTTTTGCTGTTTTGATTTTCCACCTTGTGTATATGTGAAATGTTTTTTTTTTTTGCTTCTTAAGGTTATACAAAATAAAATATTCTGAGAAAATTTTAGATACTTTTGAGATGGAAATACTGATTTTATTTGCAAATGAAAGAATGTAAGGTTATTTATTTAGTAACACTGTTTAGGGAGTAAAGGTAAATCATTTGACTTTTTCCTCTCTAAACAGCTAATTAGCACTTAGTAAAGTAATACAAAGTTGGATTGCGTTGTGAGTAATCAATAGAAAGTAATGAAACTAAGTCTGTGAACACTGCAAGGTGTTCATCAGTTGTTTTTATTATGATGTTTAAACAATGTTCATTGTTTATGTTTATATTTTAAATGGCCACTTAATAAAAGAAAGAATTTGGTGCCTGTTCACTTTTTCATTAACTAGTTATCAGAGCTGTGGCATAAGGGTGATTTTTAGGTTCAGAATTGGCTAGTCATTTATTTATGTAGAAATAAGCCCATGATCATTTTGTTACTTTTAAGGCTTTTGTTTGCCGAACTTGATTAAAGTAACCTACACCATCGTGTAACAGTTATTATTGTAACTCAAACTGCATTAAGTATGATTCAGTTACTCTATTGAGTCTGATTATATGAAATGATTGCATAAGTTTTATCATTTACTTATGAAGATGCCATGATCTACATAGTTAAAATCCTTTGAGAAATCCAAATAAATTAATTCTATTTGTAACCCCTTATCCAGTTCCTTAATTACATAGTGTATGATAAAATAAGATTTGAAGAGAAAGATTTACATCTAGTAAATGTGTAGTGAATTATATGAGTAAATCATTTTGGTTTTAAATATCTCTTGCTCTCCCTCTCCAAAAATGTAAAATGCACCTTTGACACTAATTTTAACAATTCTCTTAATTCATAGTCTACGTCTGTCCTTTTGTACAACTGTGTTTATAGTTGTTATACTACAACCATATGTTTTCAGTGAAGAGGACTGGAGCCACTTTCTAATATTTCATGGATCATTTTAGTATAGGCCAATGTAATTTGTTTCTTAATTTCTTAAGAACTTTGAAGTCCCTGCCTAGTTCATTGTTTACCTTCACTAAATGTATAATGCATTAATATTTATTCTCTTTTAATACTGGGGTGGTGATCATGTGCTATCATGTAGTCATTACTGGTAAACTCAGTTCCCAGTTATCTGTTTCTCCCCCATCATACCTCTAGCACTTGCTATCTACCTGAAGAACAATTCTCTGAAGTCTGCCTGGGTTACCCAAGCAAACACTTTTGTGCAGACATGCTAAACCTTCTGGACTTTGTTGCAGACTTGGAAACCATACAGATGTCTTCGTACTGTTCTTTTGTGTATTGCCTTTCCATTTTCTCTTTTCTATCTTTTCTAACATGTTATGAATTTTTCTTATAGTTATTATGCAATATTTTATATTCCCTACTAATTATCCTGTCTTTCAGCTTATGTTCTAGACTCATCTAAAAATACTACCAGAGCTGGTCTTTCACTTAACACTCTGTTATCCCTTTCAATTTGATTGTATTCTACTATCAATCCCCTGGCTGGAAGGAAATCTCTAGCCTGCCATCCAAACATCTGCATGGCCTCATCTCACTTTTTTACCTTTCTCTGTATAGTTATTTGCTCATTTTCTCCAGTAAATTCCAGGCCATTTTTTCATATTTTCTGTGCCCCTACTTGTAGTCATCCATCCCTGTTGGTAAAATCTCCTTTCTCCACTCCTGTTTTGGCTTAATTCTTAGAATATGTTCTGCTGTTTTATAAGTATAATATTCTGTGTGGTTGTTATCCTTAAGGGCTTGCATCCAAAATCTTCTTTCTCCTTATTTCTTCAACTCATCCTTGTTTTGTCATCATGCCTTTCCACTTTAATTTGTAACCTGTTGCTTGTCATATGCATATGATCCTTACGTGTGTAGCTCTAAAGTGTCCCTTCAAATCAGGTAAACCACCTTGTTCTTTGGAAAGAAACAACTTATCCCACTTAACCCCTGCCCCACTCCCCCCTCCTAAATAAATCCCTTCAGCTTTTTATTAACTCTGGTCCACAGCTTCTCCTCTGGTTGATAAAAATATGCCTCACCTGTATGTAAAAGTAAAGGGACTGGAAACATTTTCTCTGCTTATATCTTTGTGTTCATATTCATAATCAAGAGCTTTCAATTACTCGATTTTTCTATCATCTTTTGTTTAATCTCATCGCACACATCTGTCGCTGCCATAATGGAATCTTTTTTAATCCATAAACCTGAATAATCCATTTTATCATGTCCCCATAGATATTGCTATTGATGAACCAGTTCATGTATGCGTACTAGTTTACTGCAAATCCTTTGTTTTATATTCATGTATTTTGTAGGCTCTCTATTGAAATATTGGGACTCAAAATGCCAAGTCCCAATATTGTGAAAAAAAAGATGAAAAATACAGAAGAACAAATATCGACTGCAAATCCTTTGTTTTATATTCATGTATTTTGTAGGCTCTCTATTGAAATATTGGGACTCAAAATGCCAAGTCCCAATATTGTGAAAAAAAAGATGAAAAATACAGAAGAACAAATATCGAACATCACTGTTCTCCTTTAAAGTTCTTCCAGGGGGTGCAAGCCTGCCTGCACCCCTCAGTATGGGGGCGCAAGTTCCCCCAACCAGCGTACCTATATATATGAATTCCAAGATCACCATAACTCAGATAAAAGGGAATATTCCAAGAAATTGCAATCTCAGACGTAGTAAACATCAGTTTGGATTTCTGGCCATTCAGTCTCCATCTTACATGACTTACCACTGTAAGACCCAATCTTTCAAACAGTTGCCATTTTATATCCTGAAAAGAGTTGAAACTGTCTCAAAATGTTCAACAACAATGAAATATCCTTTTCTGGATTTATCAAGTCCAATATAATATCAAATAAAGCTAACTTTTCTTGATTACCATACTAGTTGCAGCCTTGAATGTGTGAGTCTCTTATTTTTTTTTTACCAAAGACTAAAAGTATAAAACAAATAACTAAGGGGGGAAAGGAGACATCATCTTGATTCCTCTGTTCAAACACAGCTTATCAGAGTAAAATGCTTTCACTTTAATTTTTGCCACGTTCCCTTCATATATCCTCCTATTTAACCCTATTATTCTGTCAGAGAATGCAAACGCCACTGTTGCCCTACTCATAGGTCCCATTTGACTCTATTTAATGCTTTCTCTGCCTCAAGACCCACCAACAGCAGCATTTTCTTGCACTCTTGTTCCTCTTTGGATCATAAGTGTTCTATTGTTTGTGTCTTTCGGCTTTTCCCGGTTAGGGGTTGCCACAGCGAAACTCCGGTCCGCTAATGATTGGCAGTAGATTTTTACGTACTGGCTTGCCGGGCCTAACGCACAACCTTCAACGAAGGAACGCCCATTCACGCATGTCGCTACACAGAAGACGCTCTAACTGAGAATCAAACGGGCAACGTCTAACTGTGAGGCAACAACGCTACCGCACCACCACCACCGCAGTCTATCATAGTTGTTCTATTAATTATATCAAATGGTTGCATACCCTTCACAGGACCACACTGATCCAATTATATCAATTCTAGTAACACCTTTACCATTCTGTTAACTAGTGTAGACATTAACACTTCATAATCATGGCTTAAAATTGAAATTGGTCTGTGTGAAGCTGGGTTTGAAGGAGCTTTACCATGTTTGGTAATGCAGCCTCCACAACTCTCTTCCAAGATGCTGATACTACACCCTGATGAAAGCTAATTATTCTCTTAAGCTCTGTAATTGTAGCTTTATGTGGAATAAAAATGCATGCCAGTATAATTCTCCTTTTCTGGCAGTAAACCCTTATTTCCACAAATATACCATTTTTGTATTTCTTTTCCTCTTTTTTTCTTATTGGAGCCCCTATCACAATTTGTACTTTTACACCACCCCCTTTTCCTGTGTCCCTAATACTCTGCAGAATATCCATTCTGAAGTAATTTCTTTACCAAATTTACAAGATCATTTCTATCCAGATATGTTTCCTGTAACATTAAGCAAATGAGTAACCTGGAAAAGCCACCAAACAAAACAACTAATACACCAGACACTGGTCGCCAGACAGAAAAGTGTACTGTACACAGATGGGAGAAAGAATCCGAAAGGAGTCCAAAACCAATTTTATTAAAGAAACAAAAGGTTTAGCGCTTTTATCCTGTTACTCTCAGGACTACATTAGAATGAAATTACAACACACAGTATCCAATTTAAATAGTGCCACGGTTTTGAAATTAATTACAAAATGAATTAATTCAATTAACAAATGTCATTTGGTTCTTAAAGAAGCAGTACATCCATAACAACAAGCGAAGAATATGCCAACATATCTTTCTCACCTAAGGACAACAGTTTACAGTGCAATGCCTTTATAGTAGTAAACCTTAATAAATTACTTAAAATTGTTTGAAAAACATAATTTAATGCAATTTAATGCAGTATTCTTTTGTGCAAAGATATGCATAAATACTGAGTGTAAAAGTTAATATAGAATAAATACTTAAAACATGGAAAGGTTTTAAAAGGTTTAATAATATTTCTAAAAAAAAAACTTAAAAAGGTATTCTGCCCAAAAAGATTTATTGGCTTTCTGTTTAAATGTAAAACAAAAGTGTTTTGTGAAAATACAAGCAAAGTGTGTTTAAAAGAAGAAACAAAAAGAGGTATAAAAAAGTTTTGTTACAACTTGCCTGCCCAGTGCTTCCAGAAAGGCTTCATTGAAATGTAATCATTTAAACCAGGGTGTATAAAGGTGCTCAATTTGAATTGCCACAATAATTCTTTATACTGCAAAGCATTCTCCCAGTCACCCCTCCCCCGGGGTCTATGTCAACCTGATCTAAAATGCCAAATAAAAACTCATCATGGCTTTGAGTAAAGAGTGCCTTTATTTGCTACCAAAGTTCCTCTTCCTAAAGGATACCTTACTGAAAACTGCATTTGCTAGAGTAATGTCCTCACTTTCTAAAATGAACTGACATTGTCCACAATTGCCACATTTTTAGTGCCAACACTTCCTTTCTTTTATGGTGGTTATTCCTTTTGTGTATATTTTTCAAATTACAAGTGATCTCATGTACCACAGCTGAAACCTAAAATGATTTTCACTGAACAGCTGCAAGAGTCTTCCCTTTCAGAGTTGTTCTCCATTTCGATTTTCCCTCTTTCCAGATTTCCTATTTGCTGGCATCTAGGCAGTATAGTGACTGACAAGTAACTGAATTTTACCCAGACTGATAGATATTGAATTTTCCTCCACACAAGGAGAACACAAGTCATCTTGTTGATCAGTATGCAGCCATCTTGTTGTCTTTCAATATAGGTAAATTCCTTACCTAATTTTAGAAATAATTTCAGTAACAATCCACTAATATGAAATTAAGCTGCAGTTATGTAATCTGGGCTTTTATTAATGATTTATTACTCTTGTTTTATACTTGTGTTTATGGTTGAAATGCAGTGCCTCTGGTCATGGTCATGTTTAAACAATATCATAGGACCAGTTCTTTCAACCAGTTAATAAGCAAATACATACATACATACGTACTTATTTACTGTTGAAAAATACATTAAGCCCAGCACAATAGTTTTATTGCTGAAATACTTTCAGTGAACATGTAGTGTTGTACTTTCTTCACTGTTGTGTGACCATGGAGTTGGCGGGTGTTTGGGGGTTCCCCTTCGTACAGGGGGTGCAGGGGAAATTGTCCCTGCAAAAATAGCTTTAAAATGTGTTAGCTTTCAGCTATTGTTTTGGTTTTTTTCCCCCATCGAAGGATGATCATGAACCCAATTTAACCATACCTTGCTTAATAAATCAGACTGAACATTTTATTCAGGCTTCACAGAGGAAAGCTTATTACTGCACCTGTATGCAGAAGAGGCAGAATTTGAACCTTTTCTCTGCTAACAAAACAATGTGATACACTTATTTTTCAGCTTATTTTAAACAAGAACGAAGGTTACTCATAGGAATTCATAATTAGTAATTCAGAAATCAAAGACCACACTTTTCTTCATGTGAAAATCTCAGGGAACTTTTCTCATCATCTTTTAACACATGCTTAGTCCTTTATATAGCCAGTGTCCAAATGTGTACATATGCTGGTTCTTGCTGTAGCAGTCTGTCTAGCATTCCATCACTTCTCCTTGAAGAAGCACAAAGTCTTCTCTTGTTCTACGTAAATCAGCACATTCTGGCATGTCGGTTTTAGTTTAGTTAAAAAAAATCAGTATATCTGTCCTCAGGAAAAAAAGTGCATTATAAACCTTCAAATTATATTCAGCATTAATTTCTTTCAAAATCATTCTCCTTTAGCTATAAACTTTGTATCAACATATATTTTTATAAGTAACGTAATTTAAGATTGCAAAGTGTTTTAGGAATGAGATTATACAAAAGTCAGCTTTACCACAATACTTAAATACTTTTTGTATTGTACTGCATTTTATACATGATGCGTTTGGTAAAATATGATGTGCTACAAAATTATGCACTTGGAGATGAGAATGAAGAGTGTAGGTTGGTCTAAAAGCGAAAGTATTGCAGATGTAAAGTAATTTAGTTTGATACACAGTCCATTCCTGACTTCAGCTTTGGAACTGGGTTGATTACATCAACTAGTTAAGGGATTGCAGGGTGGCAACAGTCCTACTCACTACTCTGTTTACATGTCACTTAATGGATATGACAGTTTCCTGATATGCTTGCAAATTTCACAACGATCTGGCCATCACTTACTGTGCATTGCATATGTACTTAATCTAAAAGGAAGTAAGGAAGCTGTTTGTAGCTTTGACTTAATACTGGGACTATAATTACTGGCAGGATATCTTTCTTAAATGAAGAATTACAAAAGTGCGCTGTTTAAATCAAATTTTCTTTTTTTAGGTATGTTTTTAAAACTGGAAATTCAGAGCATCCTGGAGATAAGTTGTTCAGCACAGCAGTTGATATTCTTCCTGGTGATGTAAGTGTGTCTTTTGTAAACACCTTTATTAAATAATAATTTATAACATAGGTACACATACATTAATAGAAAAGAAAAGAAAAAACATATTAACATTTTTTTCTACTTACATACATTATATATTGGAAATGTTTCTTTATAGCAACTGTCATTCCGGCTAACATTGCAGAAATGACTCCGTTCCTGTCTTCCCTTAAACATCACCCCTCCTCTTAGTGAACATTGTTATGCATGTATTGATCCCATAATTTCCATTTTTTTCTATGTAATTTGCTCCTTCCCGTTTCTAAAGATTCCCTCTTCCAGTCTTTGTATCTCTTTTACAATATCAATACTTCAAATACAGTTGGTTTTAGATTTTTATTCCACTTTCTAGCAATTGCTTTTTTGGCAGCCAACTGAGTTAATAAGGCTTTACTATGTCTGGGCAATTCAGATCGTGTGTCCCAGCTCAAAAGGATCATTTACTTATATACAACCATTTGTTCTCCAATATTTTTGACAGAGTGCTCTGTAAGGAATGCTTAAAATATGCTAAGTGATTACACTCCAAAAAAAAATGTTCTCAGTTACCTATTTATTCTCTGTCACACCTCCAACATTTGTTATGTTCCTGAGGAAAATTTATTTGAAGTCTGCTTAGGGTATAAAAATATTTATGCAAACACTTCAAAGCAAAAACCAAAACCTTCTGGACTTTGTTGCATACTTGGGAGCCATACATACTTCCTCCAATATTTCCCTTGTAAATTGATTATTCAGTCTCTGTTCCCAATCTTTTCTCCCCTGAGTGGTTCTTATAATTATCATGCAAGGTTTGGGTTTTACGCAGTTGTAGGTGTTTACAAATGCATGTATATGTATATATATATATATATATATATATATGACTAATAGATATAAATTGATTATTCAGTGCTATTGATGATTCTTTGCCATCTGTGCAACTCATTATAATATTTGTTTTGTTTTTGTAGAAATCGCTAATGGCAAAGGGGGGCTTACCAAATGATTCCAAGTATCAAGTAACAGAAGATGGATACTTAAGGATAGGTAAAGATATTATTTTATGTTATGCAAATATTGTTATCTGTGTACAGCAGTGCTCAGTAGGGAAAACAGACTGATATTGTTAAAGTTCACCAGCTATGTGAGCCTTATAGTCTAAGTTCCAGTTTTCCTTTACTGGGTTTGCTACTTCATGGAAATAATTGCACAGAATTACCCCCATTGCTGGAGTCTTGAGAAGAAGCATCTACTTACGTACCTTGCTGCACAGTGTGTTTGAGGCCAAGAAATCACTTGTTCCTTGAGAGGTTTTTTTTTTTTTTTTTTTTAGAAATCATATTTTTAAAACATGTCTCACTCGATAAGTGGTATCGTCAAAATGATGTGAATTAAAAAGTAAATCCACTGTGTTTTTCATTAGATACTACTCTAAGAAACTTGGCGTGTTAGGTAGCAAGACTCAGTGGCAAAGCTGTGTGTTATAATGCTGTTTAGTGATAACATTTGATGTTCTTCATGTTTCACTGTTGCAGTCATCACACTTGGATTATCTGCTTGCAGGTAGCCCTCAGTCGGCCCGAATACCAGAGTCTTGGGATTTCTGCATTGGATGCTGTCGCCTCTTCCATGACGTCAGGGGTATAAAACATGCAGCCAACACCATTACATCAGCTTTTCTTGCCGCATGGGAGCCCGAAAGCAGAAGCAGTTCACAAGTGCCAGTCGGCCGCTACCTGAAATTTTCGTTTTTTGAGTTTCAAACAATGAAGTCTTCTAAAGCTAAGTACCCCATTGGGGATTCTTTTTTCTTGCTCTAACCGATGTCAGAAAAAGTTAACAATTGTCTTGCCTGTGGAAAGCAAATATCTCACAGAGATTTTCATTCTTACTGCGTCACCTGTTTAGGCCCAGACCACGGCGTTCCTCGCTATCGGTTTTGTGCCTTGTTTAACGCCCAAACTATTTGTCATCGGGCAATCTTTGTTGCTAAATTCTTTCGCTGTCATTCACAATATTCCAAAATGGCTTTGGTAAGCCATCAGACTACCGATCTTCCAAAAAAATGTAAGGGTAAAGACAGAGACAGACCACATAGGTCCAAAACTACTGATGATGCTTCCGTTAAGCTAGTTGCCAGTCCGCCGGTACTCAGTGAGGTGCCTTTGCAGCCCCTGATACCCACTTCTACAGATTCACAGGCCTCTGCTGAGACCCATTCAGAGTCCGGTATGCCGCGGGATGCTTCTTTGATTGTGGAACCTGTGGATGTCTCTACCTTGGATGGGTCCGGAGCCGCTGTGCAGGCACCGGCTTCTGAGGGTGTATTCCGACTTTCCAGTGTTTGTATTAAACCTACTATTTCATTTTAAACTAAAACAACTGAGTTTCTCAGGCCCAGAGTTAGCACTACACCTAGAAAACCGACGACCAAAGTGCATGCTCAAGCTCCCATGCCACAGAAACAAATGTTTATAATGGCTGAAGACCTTATAACTCTAATCAGGGGAAGCCAGCCTTCCCCCTCTAAAAGACAAAGAATTGATTTCCCTTCTGATTCAACAGACCATGGGTCCGATGACTCTGATTCATCTGATTACCAGGACAATACCCTTAACTACCTATGAGGATTCAGATGCAGAGGATTCCGTTCCCTCTGCCTCCCCTCCAGAGGACTTTTCTTTTGGTGAAACCTTGAATACCTTAAGAGGGCATTTACACTGGGAATGCCAGGGCTACGCACAGTCCAAGAAGAGACTCAGAGAATTTTTAGACTTGCCTCAGCACAGGCCTCTAGCTATACCCCTTGTCCTGGATATTGTAGATGATGTTTTCATGGAATCCAGTCTTACTCCTGATACTTTACCACCAGCTCCTAGAAAGCCTGGCAGGTACTACAGGGTACCTGACTCTCACAAATTTCTCTTTAAGAATCCCAGTGCAGATCCAGAGACCATTTCCCAGGGACTTAAAGGTATTAAGGCTACTACAGCCAAAAATCCTACCCCTTCGGACAGGGATTCAAGGGCTCTAGACAGATGGGGCAAGAAGGTATATACTTCTGCAACCCTTGCCATCACTGTTTTAAATTGCCAGTTTCACATGTTGAAGTACCAGCAGCATATTATGGAACTAATTAAACAAAAAATGTTGTTGCTTCCAGAGTTTGCAGAAAGTAAAGATTTACAAGGGTTGTTGCATTCTACAAATCAAGTCAGTAAACATACTTTGCAGTGTGGTTTTGATGCCTTAGAAGCATCTTGCAGGGCTCCTGTCACTGCTTCTGTACTGAGAAGGCATGCTTGGCTGAAGGAACAAATCTTGCAAGACCATGTCAAAGCAAAATTACTAGATGCGCCATTAGACCATGAACATTTGTGTGGCACAAAAGCAGAAGAGGTTCTTAAAAAGATGGAGGAAAAAGCTAAATCTATGCAAAACTGTTAAAGATTTCTTACAGGTACAGCCACCTAGATTCAGTAGGCATTGGGCCTTCTAAAAACTGGTCCTTTCTAGTCCCCTACCCAGTCTTCTCAGCCCAAACCCAGGGGGTAACAGACCACCAAGGCTACAGTCTCAGGGCACGCAGACATCTAAACAATGGAGTCTCCCCCCTCAAAAACAGGGAGTGGTAAGCCACCTCCTTATGGAAAACATTCGCAATGACTTGTCTATCATCCTTCCCAACTATGCCCAAGTACTTGCACCCCTACGAGGAAAACTTGCCCTGCATGCAAAAAACTGGATGTCCATTACCCAGGACGGATAGGTCCTAAACATTGTATCCCAGGGATACAGATTCTACTTCTACTCACTGCCAACCCCAAGTGTGTTGCCAGACCTTCCTCAAAACCAGTGGGCAGAGGCTCAAAAGCAAGTACTTTCTCTTAGTATCAGGGCTATTCAACCTGTTCCAGTAGAGCAAAGAGGATAGGGTTTCTACTCCAGTCTGTTTCTGGTGCCCAGAAAAGAGGGCTCTTGACGCCCTATCCTGGACCTGTCCATTCTCAACACCTTCTTTCTGGTCCCAAAATTCAAAATGCTTACACTACAACAGCTGCTTCATGTGCTAGCCAAGGACTCATGGCTAGTCACCCTAGACCTAACAGAAGCTTATCTGCACATCCCCATAAGGGAATCTTGCAGGAAATATCTACATTTCAGGGCAGGCTCTATGCACTATGAGTTCTCTGCACTTCCCTTTGGTTTATCTACTGTGCCCAGGGTATTCACAAAGTGCCTGGCTCCAGCCATTGCATACTGCAGGCAGAGAAATATTCAAATTTATCCATATTTGGACGATTGCCTGATTCAGGCTGACAGTCAGGAATTGCTTCTTCAGCACCTGGCATTTGTAAAGAGACGTCTAACTTCTCTGGGGTACACCATCAACGAAAATAAATCATATCTGGTGCCCATCCAAAAGATTGTATTCCTGGGAGCAAGCTTGAACACAGCTTCCCAGATGGCTTCCAGAAAAGCAGGTTTATTTGACAAACTACTTCTAACTAATGGCCACCAGAACCCAGCTGTCTGCAAGAAAAATACTGCAAGCCCCAAGGTTCATGGCCTCATGCATTCTACTAATTCCATATGCAAGACTGCATATGAGAAAACTTCAGTGGTACTTAAAAAGTCTCTGGTGCCAGCATTCTCAGGACCTGGAAACAGTTATTCCTATCATTCCTTGTCTAAGGGCAGAGTTCCTTTGGTGGGCAGAGGCTTGCAACCACAAGGGACTCCCCTTTCACTCAACCCCTTGCTGCCCAAACCCTGACAACAGATGCATCAGACTATGCATGGGGGGCTTACATGGCTGGCAAATGCATTCAGTGCAAATGGAGCCCAGGACAAATTCACCTACATATCAATCAAAAAGAAATGTTAGCTGTACAGAATTCTCTGACAGCCTAGCCTTCAAAAACCTTATCCTTCCAGGACAACTCTTGATAAAGACAGACAACACCACAGTTATGTGGTACATAAACAAGCAGGGGGAAACTCATTCCTACCCACTCTGCAGGTTAGCTATGGCCCTGTGGAACACAGCCTTGTGCAACCAAGTGCATCTGCAAGCTCAATTCCTGCCAGGCAAACAAAATTCACTGGCAGATGACTTAAGCAGAAATCTACTGGACTCACACAAGTGGAAACTGGAACCCAACTCATTCAAACTTCTAACCCACAGGTGGGGGACACCAGAGGTGGACATCTTTGCCTCCTCCCAAAACCATCAATTGAGCAAATGTTGCACCAGAAATCCCCACAGCCAAGCATGGAAAGTGGATGCCCTATTCTTTACATGGGAAAACCTCTCAATTTATGCCTTCCCCCTCTGCCCCTCCTCTCAAAAGTACTACTTAAGATCAAACAGGGCAAACCAGGGACAATCCTTATTGCTCCGGACTGGCCCTGCCAGCACTGGTACCCACTCCTACGCAGTCTGGCAGCAGTGCCACCCTGGCACCTACATTAGACCCCCTCTCTGCTGTCCCAGCAGGAGGGACAGATTGTGCATCCTTAGCTGCAAACCCTGAACCTTGCAGCCTGGCTTATTCCCCGAATACTTCACCAACAACCCTCATCAAACAGGTGCTGGACATCATCCTTGAGGCCAGATGGCCTAGTACTAGGAAATCCTATTCAGAAAAATGGAAAAGATACTGTTCTTGGAGCCAGTCTCAAGGAACAGACACAGCCGTGCTTAACTTACCTCAAATCCTAGATTACCTAGCAGAGCTGTTCCACAAAGGCCTATCCTTTTCTTCTATTAAGATTCATGCCTCGGCCATCTCAACTCATTATAATACTGAGCCACCTCTCTTTTCTAACCCTCTGGTCAAACAGTTCCTGAGAGGAGCTAAGAATTTAAGACCCCCGAGGAGAGCACCCACCCTTGCCCGGGACCTTAACTTTGTACTAGAGAAGCTCATGCTTCCCCTTTTTGAGCCTGCTGCTACAGCACAGTTGAAATTCCTCTCTTGAAAAACAGCCTTACTTGTAGCCATCACTTCAGCAAGGAGAGTGTCTGAGTTACAGGCACTAATGGCTGTGGAACCCTTCATTATTTTCCATGCTGACAGGGTTTCCCTCAGGACTAACCCATCTTTTTTGCCCAAGGTGGTATCCAGTGTGGCTCTAAACCAATCCATCCATTTACCAACCTTTTTCCCTAATCCTCAGAATAAAGGGGAAAGGATCCTGCACTCCTTGGATGTGCATAGACAATTCAGGTTCTACCTTGACAGGACTAAACCTTTCAGAAAATCTGACCAGCTGCTAGTCAGTTTTGCTGCAGGGGCAGAGGGCAAGGCCATTTCAAAGCAAACCATTTCCAAATGGATAGCACACTGCATCCATTTCTGCTACAAGCACCATGGAAAACCTACCCCACAGGGGATCAGAACTCATTCCACCAGGGCTACCTCAACATCTACAGCATTTCTTAGGGGAGTCCCTACCAGGGACATCCTGGAAGCTGCAACCTGGAGTTCTGTACACACCTTCACCAAGCATTACCACTTACTTGTCTTTTCTAAATCCAGAGCTGGATTTGCCACAGCAGTCTTACAAGGCCTGCTAGTCAGTCCTATTATTTCTTGACTGCCTCCACCCTTCCTCAGCTTTGGGAATCAACCCAACTGTGATGACTGCAACAGTGAAACACGAAGAACATAGTAAAGTTGTGTACACCTACCATAAATGTAGATGCTCGAGTGTATTCACTGTTGCAGTCCTGGTTACCCTCCCTCCAGCCCCCTGACTCTTCTATGCTTTCTACCTATCCTCCTTTTGGCCATGTCTTATGGCTATGGTATTTACTTTTTACTGAAGGTGTTCCACACCATGTAATTGCTTCCTATTTTGGGGGCTCCTGACATCTAGGACAAGGTAAAACTAATGTAATGGCGTCGGCTGCATGTATACCCCTGACGACCTGATGTCATGGTAGAGGTGACAGCATCCGACACAGAAATCCCAAGACTCTGATATTCGGGCTGACTGAGGGCTACCTGCAAGCAGATAACTCAAGTGTGATGACTGCAACAGTGAATACACTCGAACATCTACATTTATGGCAAGTGTACACAACTGTACTTTTACTTGTAGGTCACAATGGCAAAGCTGTGTGTTATAATGCTGTTTAGTGATAACATTTGTTTACTTGTTGGTCACAGTGGCAAAGCTGTGTGTTATAATGCTGTTTAGTGATAACATTTGTTTACTTGTAGGTCACAGTGGCAAAGCTGTGTGTTATAATTCTGTTTAGTGATAACATTTGTTTACATGTAGGTCACAGAGCTTTTTGTGATACTCATGCAAGTATGAAATCACTGATGATACTCGCAGCTGCTTTACCAAGCAAATGCTTATATCTCCAGCAGTTATTCTAATTTTTTTTTCACTGACGCCTACTTCTTGTATAGCCCAACAGCCACCATGAGAGTATCATACTCTATTTTCACATTATTAAAGGAAATATGGAAAGTATTTAATGTTTTTCATAACTTTTTGGTAACATTGTCTGCTCCTCAAGCTTTATAAAACCCCCAGTAATGGTTTCACTTTACATGTATACCAGCTAATATAAGATTCCTGATGCCTTCTTCCTCCTTCTTGGGGTCAGTGTTATTTTTTGATATTGGTATTAATATGCACATAGTGCTATTATTCATAATTATGTGAACAAACAAAGCATGTGGCATGTGTGTTACCACCTCTTTTTCTGTCATTTTTGTTATTATCCTGTGAGTGCATGTTTATGACCACTCTTTTTGCCAAGTTCATTACTGCATGAGTAAAGCAATTATCACAGAATATGGCATATTCTCCACAACTTTTTAGAAACAGTCATCAGTACCTCATAGGATTCACATTTCACCTTATTTCACTGCACATGCAATGTAATTTGTGTTAGCTTGCAGATGATACTGTGTTACCCCAATGCAGAAACTACCTTCCTTAAGACATTATCATTATTATACAAATACAAATATTGCTAATACTCATACGTGCACAAACAAACAAAGCTATATAGCTTGAGATGTTTGTATGTTAATCACTTCCTTTTCCTGTCATTTTTCTTACCAGCCTGTACACTCATGGTTGCACACTTATGCTGACAAATCCATTAACGCATTATGAACAAGTGTGTGCAAAATATGTTTTATTTTGCATAGGTCTGCACAGTCATCCACAATTCATGGAATGGACATTTTGAACTGAGAGTTTCATTGTGCAGATTTGTTAAATCATTCATCTTACAGGTGATATTGTCCCCTAATGCAGCGGTTACCCTTCTTAAGCTATTACTGTTAATATGTAAATGTTACTAATGTTTTTAACCACTGTACCTCAGGATGTATGCATGTTACCCACATCTTTGTTGGCTATTTTTTACTACCATCCTGTCTACACAAGAGTATGAGCTTGTACTTTTACTGCCAAGTCCACCCATGCATTACTAAAGAAAATATGACAAATACGTTATCTTTGCTATAACTCTGCACAAAGCAATCAGTCATACCTCTTGAGATATACATCTTACACTGACAAGTTCACTGCACAGTGGTACTAAATTATTCTGATATTCAAATGCCAGCACTAGCACTGGAGGAGCCTTTGTATTTATAGATTTGGTTTGTCTCATTATGAACAGTACCTCAAAGGGACAGTGACTGTCTAACTGTACTGGCACAGTAACCCTTTCTGAAAGGCTAATGGAAACACTCACAGTACTATTGCATTTGAACTACAGAGGTAGTCCCACCACACCACTCTCACACTTGCCAACTAAAAACAAGAACTAGTCCATGCAGTTGTATATTTCTTCTCACTGCCACCAGTAGGTCAAAGGTTGATAGACTGTTAGGCTGCAGTGACTTTTGTATTCCAGAAGTAAAGGGTACAGCAGAGAAAGTACAACCCATAAGAATATAATGCAGCTTGTTTACATGTCAAGGACCTCCCCCCACAAACAAGCAGCACACATGAACACGTGTTAATTGAATACAGGAAATATCCATATAGTTAATATTGTCATTACTAGCTCAACAGAAGATTGACTATGCAGATAGACTGGGTATAGAAACTTTGACTGAGTGGTTGTTGAAGAGATAAAAGGCCAGCACTAATGCATTTGAGCTTCTTCTAATCCAGCACAAAGGGACCCCTACAGACACATAACAAATGAAAAGAATAACAGTCTATCCACTTGTTTATTTCAGCTCACTGCTATTAGCAGCTCAAAGGCAGACTGGAGACAAGACCTGGCCTGACCAGTTCATTTTAGTGACAACAGTGGCAGTTCCACCCAAACACATGTATTTAGGGAAGTGTGGCCAACTGACAGCTTGTTAGCAGAAAGGTTGGTGAAGTCAGACATTTAGAAAGCACAGCTGCTGAATCATACCTTGGTCAATGCAGGTGGCTTAGAGAAGTAACCCAAAAGAAAAACAAAGAGGTAAAACAGCATACAGATAAGTGGATATGATACACTTCTCCTATACAAATAAGAGAAGTGGTGACATGGTGTCATCATCATCATCATCAACCCCCTTTTCCCATTTTCTGCATGGGGTTGAGGAGTCATGTTAACTGTCGCCATCATTTTCGATTCAATTTTAAACTCCAGCTTTCTTCAACACTCATGCCTGACTGTCACAGATCTTCTCTCACACAATTCATCCACATCTTTGCTAGACACCATCTGCAATTGAAGCTACTTTGGCTTCTACTGTTATGTCCTCATTTCTTCGTCTGTCCCACAGTGTGCATCCTTTCACCCATCTGTGAGTATGTCTAGTGTACAGCAGGACTTGAACCCTGTTATGCCTATCTAAGCAGACCGCCAGCCAGACCTCCCACACATGACCTACATCAAAACAAAACTAGGTGTGTTAGTGTACTAGGTTCTTAGATTAGTACTAGGCTAACTGCCCTTGCGAGCTATTTTTAAGCCTAGCCAATTATCCCTTGTGAGATTCAAACTCTGCACCTTGTACTAGGTTCTTAGATTAGTACTAGGCTAAATGCCCTTGCGAGCTGTTTTTAAGCCTAGCCAATTATCCCTTGTGAGACTCAAACCTTGCACCTTGTGTTTATAAGGCAAACACCTTCACCATTAGGCCACCCTCCCAACCCAGTCTCAGGCACTTCCTTTCCATCACCTGTAGCTTCCTCATCTGCTGTGCCCTTACTGCCCAGGTTTCTGTACCTTACAGTAGTACTGGTTGCACTACTGTTTTGTACACCTTACTTTTCGGGTATACATCAAAACATGAAGTACTCTCATTATCGAATCCGACTTCATCTAACCCACTTTGTTGAATCTTCATTATATCAAACTCCCGGAATAACAAAAACAAACCCCAGGAATGGAACCACTCAACCACCATGACAAAACAACAAACAGCTAAAGAAAAAGCCTCCAATAGGGGGGGGTTCCCCCAACACCCCCTATATGGGGGGCTCTCCCCTGCATACCCCCCTAACTAAATATACCAACTCTAAGATCGCACTACAGTGGAGGAAGGGCAAGGTTCACCATGCTGGCCAAGTGGTTCCTTTTCGTTGTTCCAGGAGTACGACATAATGAAGTTTCGATGAAGTCAGTTCAATGAAGTTGGATTCAATAATGTGAGTATTCGATGTTTTGAAGTAGACCTATTTTTCAGCTTCTTTAACATTCTTCTGTCATACACTACACCTGACACTCTATGCCAATTGGCTGCAGCTCCTTTGATCCTACCTTTGACCTCTTCATTCAGACTTCCCTTCTCCTCAACCACCCCTCCCAGATACATGAAGCTATTAACCTGTTCTACTATCTTCCCTTCTAACCCAGATGTTCTTCGTGTTTAACTGTTGCAGTCATCACATTTGGGTTATCTGCCTGCAGGTAGCCCTCAGCCGGCCTGAATACCAGAGTCTTTGGATTTCTGCATTGGATGCTGTCTCTTCTTCTATGACGTCAGGTCATCAGGGGTATAAAACATGCAGCCGACACCATTACGTCAGTCTTTCTTGCCGTGCGGTGCCCAGAGCAGAAGCAGTTCACAAGTGCGGGTCGGCCGTCTCCTGAAATTTTCGTTTTCAAGTTTCAGACCCAAAGTCTTCAAAAAAGATAAGTACCCCATTGGGGATCCTTTATCTTGCTCCAACCGATGTCAGTAAAAGTTAAAAATTGTCTTGCCTATGGAAAGCAAATACCTCATAGAGATTTTCATTCTTACTGCATCCCCTGTTTAGGCCCAGACCATGACGTCCCTCGCTGTCAGTTTTGTGCCTTGTACAACCCTCAAACTATTCATCGTTGGGTTATTTTTGCAGCCAGTTACTTTCGTACTCGATCTCAGTACTCTGAAATGGCTTCGTTAAGCCATCCGACTACCAATCTTTCAAAACAATGTAAGGATAAAGAGAGAGACAGACCGCATAGGTCCAAAACTGCCGACGACACTTCCGTTAAGCTAGTCACCAGTCCGCCGGTACTCAGTGAGGCACTTTCACAGCCCCTGATACCTGCTACTTCAGATTCTCAGGCCTCTGCTGAGACGCATTCGGAGGCCAGTATGCCGTGAGATGCTTCTTCGACTGTGGAACTTGCGGATGTATCTACCTTGATTGGGTCCGGAGCCAGTGTGCAGGCACCAGCTTCTGAGGGTGTATTCAGGCCTACCGACATTCATATTAAACTGATGCCATCATTTCCATCCAGGCCAACCGATGACCAAACCACAGACTCTGACCCATATGCCTCAAAAACAAATGCTTAGAATGGCTGAAGACTTTATTACCTTAATTAGAGGAAGCCAGCCTTCCCCCTCTAAGAGACCTAGAACTGAATTTCTTTCTGATTCTTCTGATCAGGTATCAGATATTTCTGCTCCTTCTGATTACCAGGATTTGCCCTTATCTACTTATGAGGATTCTGATGCAGAGGATTCCATTCCCTCTGCTTCCCCTCCAGAAGACCTTTCTTTCAGTGAAACCTTGCATACTCTAAGGGAGCATTTCCGCTGGCAAAGCCAGGATTACTCTGAGTCCAAAAAGAGACTTAGGGAATTCTTACTCATGCCTCAACACAGGCCTTCCTATCCCTCCTGTTCTGGACATTGTAGATGATGCTTTCTTGGAATCTAGCCTTACCCCATACATTTTACCTCCAGCTCCCAGAAAACCTGATAGGTACTACAGAGTACCTGACTCTCACAAGTTCCTCTTCAAGAATCCTTCTGCAGATCCAGAGACCATTTCCCAAGGACCAAAAGGCATTAAGGCTACTGCTGCCAAAAATCCTACCCCTTCTAATAGATATTCTAGAGCCTTAGGCAGATGGGGTAAGAAGGTATACACTTCTGCTACTTTGGCCATTAGGGCTTTAAATTGCCAGTTTCATATGTTAAAGTATCAGCAGGATATTATGGGACTGCTTAAACAGAAAATTATGTTGATTCCTGACTGTGCTGAACACAAAAAAATGCAAGATTTAATGCATTCTGCAGAACAAGTTGGTAAACATACTTTGCAATGTGGTTTTGATGCTTTAGAAGCATCTTGCAGGGCTGCTGTCACTGGGTTTGTACTTAGAAGGCATGCTTGGCTTAAGGAACAGAACTTGCCAAATCATGTTAAAGCTAAATTATTGGATGCTCCCTTAAACCAAGACCACCTTTTTGGCAACAAAGCAGAAGAAGTCCTCAAAAGGATGGAGGAAAAAGATAAATCTATGCAAACATTTAAAGATTTCCTACAAGTACAGCCTCCCAGATTCAGTAGGCATTGGCCTTCAAAGGCTTTCTCAGTCCAAACCCAGGAACAGCAGACCACCTAGGCTACAGTCTCAGACCTAAGCAGTGGGGGGGCTCCCACTTCCAAAGCAGGGAGTAGTAAGCCACCCCCCTACAGAAAAATGGCACAATGACTTAACCTTAACTCTTCCAAGCCCTGCTGAACTACCTGCTCCCTTAGGAGGAAAGCTCGCCCTGCATGCAGAAAACTGGGAACATAGTTTCCCAAGGATAGAGATTCCACTTCCACACACTACCAACCCCAAATGGTTGGCCAGACCTACCCCCAAATCAATGGGCAGAGGGCCAACAGCAGGTTCTCTCTCTCTTCTCAGTGTCAGGGCTATTCAACCTGTCCCAGCAGAACAAAGGGGACAAGGTTTTTATTCAAGACTTTTTCTGGTACCCAGAAAAGACAACTCCTGGCGTCCTGTCCTGGACCTCTCTATTCTCAACACCTTTCTGGTAGTTCCAAAATTCAAAATGCTAACTCTTCAACAGCTTCTTCCTATGCTAGCCAAGGATGCCTGGCTGGCAACCCTAGACTTAAAGTAAGCTTAACTGCACATCCCAATAAGGGAATCTTGCAGGAAATACCTAAACTTCAGGGCAGTCTCCATGCACTATCAGTTCTCTGCACTTCCCTTTGGCTTATCAACTGAGCCCAGGGAATTCACAAAGTGTCTAGCTCCAGCCATTGCATTTTGCAGTAAAAGAAATATTCAAATTTACCCATACTTGGACGATTGTCTGATTCAGGCAGAAAGCCAGGACTTGCTATTACAACACCTGACATTCATAAAGAAACCTCTAACCTCACTGGGGTACACCATCAACAAAAAGAAATCTCACCTAGTACCCTGCCAACAGATTGTATTCCTGGGAGCAAACTTGAACACAACTTCCCAGATGGCTTTCCTCATTCCAGAGAAACAAGTTTATTTGACAACCTACTTCAAACTATTGGCCACAAAACCCCAGCTATCTGCAAGGAAAATACTGCAAGCCCTGGGGTTCATGGCCTCTTACATTCTACTAATTCCATATGAGGAAACTCCATTGGTATCTAAAAAGCCTATGGTGCCAACATTCTCAGGACCTGGAAACAATGATTTCTATCATTCCTTGTATGAAGACAGAGTTCCTTTGGTGGGCAGAAGCCTGCTACCACAACAAGGGACTCCCTTTCACTCTACCCCCTGCCACCCAAACCCTAACAGACACATCAGATTATGCATGGAGGGGGGCTCACATGATAGGGCAGTGTATTCAGGGCAAATGGAACCTGAGACAGATGCACCTGCATATCAATCAAAAACAAATTTTAGCTGTACAGAATGCTCTGATAGCCTTCAAAGACCGTATTCTTCCAGGACAACTATTGGTAAAGACAGACAACACCACAGTTATGTGGTACATAAACAAGCAGGGGGGAACACACTCGTACCCTTTCTGCAGACTAGACATGGCTCTGTGGAACACAGCCTTGAGCTACCAAGTACACCTACAAGCTCAATTCCTGCCAGGCAAACTAGATTCACTGTCAGACAATTTAAGCAGAAATCTCATGGACCCACACAAATGGAAACTAGAACCCAAAATATTCAACCTTTTGAGGAACAAATGGGGGACACCAGAGGTAGACCTGTTTGCCTCCCCTCAGAACTACCAATTGAGCAAATTCTGCACAAGAACTCTCCACAGTCAAGCTTGGAAAGTGGATGCCCTGTCCTTTACCTGGGAAAGCCTCTCGGTTTATGCCTTAATCCCTCTGCCTCTCCTCTCGAAGGTTCTACTAAAGATCAAACAGGACAAGCCAAGGTAATACTGATTGCACCAGACTGGCCATGCCAGCACTGGTACCCCCTCTTGCACAGTATGACACTGTTGCAACCATGGCACCTGCCTTAGACCCCTTCCCTGCTGTCCCAGCAGGCAGGCCAGATTCTGCACCCTCCGCTTCAAACCCTGAAACTTGCAGCCTGGCTAATTCCTTGAGCTGTCCTCTAGCATCCCTCGGTAAGCAGGTGCTGGATGTCATCCTGGAGGCAAGGAGGCCTAGTACTAGAAAATCCTATGCTGAAAAGTGGAAAAGATACTGTTCCTGGAGCCAGGCTCAGGGGATTGGCACAACGCTGCCCAGCTTACCTCATATTCTACAGTACTTAACAGTTGAAATTCCCTTCTTGGAAAACAGCCTTCCTTCTAGCCATCACTTCAGCAAGAAGAGTGTCTGAATTACAGGCCCTCATGGCAGTGGAACCCTTCATTACCTTCCATGCGGACAGGGTTTCCCTCAGGATTAATCATGCCTTTATGCCCAAGGTGGTGTTTAGTGTGGCCCTAAATCAGTCCATTCATTTGCCTACTTTTTTCTCTAGCCCACAAAACAAAGGTGAATGAATACTGCACTCTCTGGATGTGCACAGACAACTTAGATTTTATTTGGACAGAACTAAGCCTCTCAGAAAATCTGAACAGCTGCTAGTTGGTTTTGCTGCAGGGGCAGAGGGGAAGGCCATTTCACAGAAAACTATTTCCATATGGATAGCCCATTGCATTCAATATATATAAACTGACCATGTAAAACCTACCCCACAGGGGTAAGATCACATTCCACCAGGGCTGCATCTACCTCTGCGACTTTTCTCAGAGGAGTCCTTACCAGGGACATCCTAGAAGCTGCTACCTGGAGCTCTGTACATACCTTCACCAAGCATTACCACATGCCTATCTTTTCTAAATCCAGAGCTGAGATTTGCCACTGCAGTCTTGCAGGGCTTAATAGCTGGCCCTAATACTCTATAACTTCCTCCTCCCTTCCTTAGCTTTGGGAATCAACCCAAATGTGATGACTGCAACAGTGAAACACGAAGAACATAGTACAGTTGTGTACACTTACCATAAATGTAGATGTTTGAGTGTATTCACTGTTGCAGTCTTGTTTACCCTCCCTCCAGCCCCCCGACTTCTTTTGGCTCTACCTTTCCTTCTTGTTTGGTATATTTATTTTTTCTGGTGTATTTGCTTTTTGATGGGGGTGTACCATACCATATAACTGCTTCCTATTGTGGGGGCACCTGACATCTGGGGCAAGAAAAACTGATGTAATGGCATCAGCTGCATGTTTTAAACCCCTGATTACCTTGCGTCATGGAAGAAGAGACAGCATCCGATGCAGAAATCCGAAGACTCTGGTATTCAGGCTGGCGGATGGCTACCTGCAGGCAGATAATCTAAATGTGATGACTGCAACAGTGAATACACTCAAACATCTACATTTATGGTAAGTGTACACAACTGTACTTTATCGGCATCTTCTGATTTGCCCAATTTGCTGCCATTACCACTACCTTATCTGTACTTAGTTTCATCTCATGTGCCTTCAGTTATGCATTCCATTCCTCTATCCTTTGCTGAACTATTTGCTCAGAGTCTGCCTGTAATACCACATTGTTTGCATACAGCAACTTTGTTAATCTGTCTCCTCTGACCTGTTTGTTAATGTAGTCCTTCACCAGTAAGAACAGCAGTGGGCTCAGAGTTGAATCCTGATGTACAACCACTCCCACTAGGAACACTTCTTTGAGACCAAACAGTGTTTGTACTTGAGTTATTCAGTCCTTTTACATAGCCTGCACTAAGTCTACCAATGTTTTTGGGATTTTGAACTACTGCAGTACTGGCCAAATCAGCTTTCTTGGGACTTTGTCATATGCTTTCTCCAAATCTAAGAATGTCTAGTTGGACTCTTTCCTCATCTTGATCTGAATCTAAACTGCTCATCTCTCATCTTACTTTTCTACTGCTGAGCATATCCACTTATCAGTCACCCTCTCCAGAACTTTCATGCAATGTGACAGTAGTTTGATACCTCTGTACTGCCCACAGTTATAGATGCCCCCTTTGCTGTTGTACACTGACATGAGTATGCTTATTCTCCAGTCATCTGAGGTGCACCTTTCTCTCTATACTGCTACGAGTACCCTCATGAGCCATTTCTCCCCTATCTCACCCAGCATCTTTATCATATCTGCTGTAATCTCATCTGAGCCTGCTGCTTTCCCTGACTTCATTTTCCTTAGTGATATTCTTGCTTCTTCTAGGGTGGGCTCCTCTTCTTCTTCTCTCATCGTAGGCTAGGGTGGGCGCTTCTTATATGATGTATCAATAAGCCATATCAACAAAAGTGACATTTGAACTCTGCTCCGAAACACACTCCCCATCCATATAAAAAAGTTCATCCCTCTCCGAGCATCCTGGATCTATGGATGAGAAAAAGAAAATTTACCCCAGGTTTGCCCCCTGCATTACTAATGGACAGAGGCAAATCCTACCATGGCCAGTTTCCTAGAGTAGTATCTAATGAAAAACACACTTGATTTACTTTTTAATTCACATTGTTTTGAAGATATCACTTATCATGTGAGACATGTTTTCAAAATATGATTTCTAAAAAAAAAACTTTATAGAAGTAAGTGATTTCTTGGCCTCATGCTTGGGTTCCCTCAAATTATCCGTGGTGCATTTTTCCAGTTATTCTCATTAGATGTAACACACACACACAAACTATATACATATATATATATATATATATATATATATATATATATATATATATATATATATATATATAAACTGACCATGGGATGGGTAAGGCCAATCTCTAACCAAATGGCATAGATTTACTTGAGCATAAAAAGAAAAGGGAAATTTTACAGGCTTAAAATGGCCTGTAAGGGCAGTTAGCCTGTTAGTTACCTATGAACCTATGAAGAAAGAGTAATGCATATAGAGCGCTTCCCTGTTCACTGGCCTTCTTTATATGTTATTTAAGTTAACATGCCTGCTGCCATGCTGGCAGATTATGCAACAGCACTGCTACATGCACAAGAGTGTTATGTCTGGCAATCAGCGTGTCACTTAACCTGTTTGCATTTTCAGTGACTGCAGTTTGACACCTGCATTTTCAGATGCATGATCTGTCCTGTTTGGCTTCTGGCTTTTTGTTTTTTCTGCCCTGCCTGTCTGTAAACTGCTAGGTAGCTAGACCCCCTGAAGCCAAAACACACACACACACACACACACACACACACACACACACACACACACACACACACACACACACACACACACACACACACACATACACACACACACACACACACACAATCAAATGTGATTCCACAGTGCAAAGCTATGATGCCCTGACTGACGCCCATTTAAATGGAGCTCATTTAGTAGCCCTAGCACTGCAGGTGATCAGGCAGGGAGGGAAAGGAGTGAGATGGAAAAGCCCACTTGCCTCTCACTGGAGGGAAGGGGGGTTGTGCTCACTTGCAGAGCACATAGGGAAGTGTGATTTCTCTTATAGAGACCAGTGAAACTGTTTCCTGTGCTTCAAACTTGGGGGCAGGACTGCTTGCTGACAGCATCTCTTGTAAAGGTCCAGCATGGTCAACCCATTACACATTCCACTTCTACTGCTTTTCTGAGCATTCATGGGGAGGTAGGGTCATAAAGGTGAAACCCTTCCAACCACTTCTGATGGCTGCCTTAGTAATAACCCCTTTTGGCCAGCTTTCATTTTCTCATGGGGTAGCTGACCAAGAGTGGGGTGATGATCAGCAGTCAGCAGGAGCAAAAAGTGCAAAAAATGCAGTCATTAAATGATATAATTATAGGTTTCTGCTCATTGGCACCAGTAGGTTAAGCAGAGGCTGTTTATCCATATGGAGTGACTTCAGCAGAAAGAAGAGTCCATAATCTAACATTTCAGCATGCTGCACACAGTAAACAAAGCAGTTCCCCATCTTCCCTCTCACAACAACTGAACAGCAGCAATATTCTTTCAGCTCTATGCATTTCTGGTTATTGCTACCAGCAGAAGCATAGGTAGGGTAGGGCAAGGAGGGCAGCCATCCCGTGCACAAGGTGTTAGGAAGAGCTGTCAGCAGATGCCATTTGGGTTGATCAGTAGCACAGTACTGGCATTTCTGATGCTGATATGGAAGTGAATTCTGATACTGCTTCAGTGCAGTTAGGACTGAAGTGAAGGACTTGTGCTTGGTATATGGTATAAGTTGTTGCAAACTACTATAAGTAGAATACCTTTTTTTTGGCTCACTCTACAACTTGGAGAGATGATGAGTGGCAGGTCATAGGAGGTACCCATTTTTTTCTTTCTTGTTTTTTAACCCCTCAACTAGATCATGGGACCAGCTGTGGCTCTGGACACCAGATTCATGGCATGACCAACTGAAATGGGTATAGTAACACTGCCTGGTTACGGCAGAGAAAACAGTAACCATAACAATCTGTTTCAGCTTCTGTCCTGAAAAAAACAAAAGCAGTGACCTCCTCCCAACACACACACACACACACACACACACACACACACACACACACACACATACAAGAACAAAATCCCATCTATGTCTCTATTTCAACTTGTTGCCAGGAGCAAGTCAGAGACACACTGACTACCCATCTGGAATAGTGTGTTAATTTTGAAGAGTTTGCTGGTGAAGAGAAAACCAAAAACTGACAGTGTCTTCCCTAATATGCACAAAGGAATCAAATGCAAGCATACTGTCATTACCAACCATAACTCAAAGGTGCACCAGTTGTCCGTACTAATATTGTAACATTGATTGACTAGCTAGTAGATTGAATACTAATGCATTTCAGCTTGTTCCAAATAATAATCAAGCTAAGGACAACCAAACATACACACACACGCATATATGCACCTGCACACATGTACAGAAGCTAAATACATACAGCAGTCCATGTAGTTATGTAATTCTGTTCCTAAAGTAAAGTATTTTTAATTGTTTCCAGTAGTAACACAAATGCAGCCCCAGTCTCTACCCACCCAGTGACACAGTGGAGAAAGTCTGGTGAACTTCATATTGACAATCACAGTATACACTGCATTATCAGCACCCAGATTTTATCTTTGTCTTCGCAGTATCTTTTTGTTACTGTACAAGACACTGCTTATTGTGAACTGATGTCGCATGCTGCTCACTGTGCTTCCTTGCTTTGATCCCATCTGCTGTGCTCCATGAACCTGAAAAATAATTGCACAATTAGTCTGCCTCCTTCTAGTGTTACCCATTTAATCACTCTGGGGAGCTCTCTTTCCAGCCTCTATGCTGCAGATTGTCTAACAACAACATGGTAGCTGCCTATATATACATTCAGAGCAGACATAACCAAAATATACAAATTTATCACCTCTGGAAATTCAAACAATGGTATTTACAGACACTTCATTGAGAAGCAAAGGTGCAGAACTGTGTGCCACTAAAAGTGAGCTGGGCAAAGTGGAAAATATCACAGAGCAAAATTACAAGTACTAAGAATATATATATATATATATATATATATATATATATATATATATATATGTATATATATATATATATATATATATATATATATATATATATATATATATATATATATATATATATATGTAATGTATAAAATATATGTATGCATGTGTGTGTTTGTGCGTATGTGTGTGTGTGTATATATATATATATATATATATATATATATATATATATATATATATATGTATGTGTGTGTGTGTGTGTGTGTGTGTATATGCATCTGCATAACTAAATGAATTTTTAACACTTGCCATTGACCAAAGCTTACCAGAGGTAATCACACTGCTGCTGAACGATCCCTGCATCTAGGTGTAGCTGACTCTGAAAACACACGAGATGGATGGGTACTGCAAACCTGTTATTATCTGCATGTGTTTTCCTATGAAAGCAAGTATTTTTAAAAGTACTACACTTACTTAATGCATACCAGGCCAGAAATACATCCTAGTTAGTAGTATGCATGTGCGTTATTTATACTTTTATGGCTACATAAATTAATGAGAATCATAAACCTCTTAGGATTTAGGCAAATCCTTTTCTGTGTTGAGTGCGGTCATTCAAGATGCAAGAAAAGTCAAAAATTTTGATGAGAATACCATGCAGGATTAAGTGAGTTAAACACAGCTGTTAGGTTAGATGCATTAGGGAAAGCACATTGGCTTGGTCTTTTCTGATGTGAAGGGCACTCTAGTAAGCAGGCTGTAGACTAACATTTTGTGATGTTATCTTGATCTAACCAATACTTCCATAAATTAATTTTGTGTCTTACATCCTTATAATTGAATAAATAATTGTGTTCCTGTTTTACACTTTGTGGCTTACACAATGTGTGAACAATTTTAAGTCTCAAATGCTTGTGAAACAGTCTCTGTCAATTACTAAAACATCTGACTTCTTAAGTATAAACACTGCACATGTGATTACTAAAGATCTCACTGTAGTCTGACTCACTGAAATAAATTATTTTTTGCAGTCACCTGTCTTCAAGAATTAATTATTATTTCTCCAAGACTGTTTACTTCTGTAACAATATTTTATATTTAGTTTATATATACTGTTAACTTATTTACTGCCAACATCATATATAACTGTTTCTTAATATGTTGTTAATATATATTGATAGTTAATTGTCTGATCTCATTTTATAGCTCTTATTTCTGTCATTCCCATGTAGTGCCTCTAAATGATCCATTTAGATCAGTGTTCTATCCCAGTTAACAAATAGAAATAAATAATATATTGTTTTACTTTGTCTGCCTGCTGGCAGCTATGCATGCAAGATTGTAGTACAGTAGGTCTGGGAATTTGTCCTATCTCTGCTGTTGTGCGATCTTGGCATTGGTGTATATAATTAGCAGGAAGTATGGGTGTATGTTTGAGGGGGGGAACTTGTCCTCCTACTTAAAATATTTGTTTTTCTTAACATTCTTTTGATCTAAAAAGACTGATCTTTTTTTGCACGCTTTTTTTGAGCATTTGCTGTTTCCTTGGGTAATCGTATGTTCATACGCACACACAAACATATGCATAGATCGACAGATATAGCTATATATTCAGTACTTTCTTTATTTATCAAATAAATAAACAGCTTTGAAACCTTTATTTGAATACTCATTTCATGTCATTTTATACCCTGTATACCTTGTTCCTCTCCTCTCTCTCACCAAATTCCCTGTCTTTCTTCTATTCACTATCCTACAATGAAAATGTTATTGCTGTGTCTACAGCGACCGCTCAGCTCATCTTACTGAAGCTACTCAAGAACATTTCTCTGAAAAGATTCTACAGCCTGCTTTCCTTGATGTAAAAATGTATATACTTTTGGGGGTTAATTCTTGTACTGCATATATTTGCTTCTTCTCTTAGTTTTGATGTATTTGTGTTTATTTTATACTTGATTTTTGTTCTTTACTTGTTTTTTTTTTTACTTGATTTTTCTAATTGTGGTGCTTTTCTCTCTGGGCCTCTGCTGAAAAATTGGCCTTGGCTCTGCCAGACAGCCTGCTTTCCTTGATGTAAAAATGCATATACTCCCAAGGGTTGTTAATCTTGCACTGCATATATTTATTTATTCTCTAATTTTTGATATATCTGTTTGTTTTACACTTGATTTTTGTGTATACACATAGGATCCTAGGATCATAAGAAGTTACTAGGCTATTGGCGCTGAGGCCCTTATAAGCCCAGCCAAGAGTTTAGCCCATGTTTGGACAAGTCAGCACCTGATGCCCCTGTCCAGCAGGGACACGGGTGAAATCCCAGGGATGTATTTTCTGTTTTCCATCCAGCTATCCAGGTTGTGCTTAAAAAGGGGTAAAGAGGTACTCTGCTTGACGTGGAATGGGAGTCTATTCCACAAATGGGGGAGTCTCTGGGACACAAATCTGTCCTGCCAACAAGTCCTATTAATGTCACAGACCAGGTTGAGGCCACGTGTGCGGGTTACTCGAGTGGAGCTTGACTTGCGGATATCCAGCAGTCACATTAAGGTGGGGTCCAAGATCGCCTTATATGCCAGACAGAGGTCACCTCTGAGGAGTCTTTATGAAACTGAGTAGAGGGATAAGGCTTTTAGCCTACCTATGTATGGTAGGTTTTTGTGGCCCTGGATTCTTCTGGTGAGGAACCTCTGTGGTCTTTCCAGCTGCTGCATGTGCTTTGCAAGGTACATGCCAAATGGGGCACTGTACTCAGTAATGGGCCTTATAAGGGAAGAATACAGAGATGTTATGACCTCCTTGTCCCTGGATGAGATACCCTTACTTATGATGTGGGCCATGTAGAAAGCTTTCTGTACAGTAGAGGCAATATGGTGGTCAAAAGTCAGGTTGCTGTCAACCTAGGTGCCCAAATCCATCATGACTGATTGCATGCTTAGGACATTATTATTAATGTCATAATTTGCGAGGACATCACTCTCCCCAAAGGGAGTGATGATGCATTTTATGGTATTCAGCTTGAGGCCATGTTTCTGGCACCAGTCATTTGTTTGGGTGAGACACTCTTGGAGGATGTCAACATCACCAGGGGAATTGATGACAGCGCTCAGCTTGCAGTCATCTGCAAGCTTGGTCAGCCCACTGGTTTTGGCCTGCACCTCAGTAAAGTATATCCCAAATAACAGGGGCCCTAAAACTGAACCCTGGGGTACTCCACTTGTTATGGGTCTACTGCATGAGGTGGCTTCCCCTATTTTGACTAGGTGGGTTCTATCAGTGAGCCATTTAGCTAGCCATCTGGTAGCATAAGGATTGATGCCTAGTTGAGAGAGTTTATCTGTTATGCCTGTGGGAATACTGTGTAAGGCTTTGGTCTGGTCATGGTAGGTGGTGTGCACTGTCTTCCCCTCATCCATGGCTTTGGTGACTGTCTCAAAGAAGTCAGCCAAATTTAACAGACATGAACTCCCCTTGACAAAGACAAACTGTGTGGGATTGAGTGTTTGGGGGTTACCAATGTCCTTGTAAATGTGGTCCATGATAATCCATTCCATGGCCTTGCAGATCAAGCTAGTTAGGCCGATGGGTCTATAATTTCCTGCAACGGTGGACGCTCCACCTTTATGCATAGAGATGATGGTAGCTGTCCTCCACTCAGCTAGGACACAGCCAGTACTCAGCCTTTGGTGCTGCCTGTTAATGCCTGAGGTTCTGTGGTTTGATTCTCAGCTGGAGTGCCTTTTTTGCAGAGTCTGCATGTCCTCCCTGTGTTCGTGTGGGTTCCCTCCGGGTGCTCCAGTTTCCTCCCATGTTCAAAGATGTGCATCTGGAGTGTTTCTCCCCGGACCTCCACTGAAAATTGGCTATGTTCCAAGTCTGATTTTCCCGGTTGACAAATGTAAAATAAAATAAATATATTATGAGCCCTGCATTTGACCTAAAGAGCAGTATCAGGAACTAAGGAGGAAAATAAGTCTGGCTCACAATGTTTTCCCTTTTCCATGCCTATGTTATAGGTTCAGTTTAAGTTAAGAATAAAAAGCAGCTAGCATGTAACAGGCTGAGTTTGCATAAAATATAATTTGTTACCCAATTGACATATTAAATTAATATAATTTAATGAATAGGCATTAATTGATGCACTGTACAGCATTAGCATGGCTGATGTAAGTAATTTATAAGAGTTCATTGTCAGCGAAAAAAGTTTAGGAAGGACAAATAATGTTTAGAATTATTAATAAAAAGGTTATTTTATATCGGTAACATTCTCGATAGGAAAGTGCCTTTGGGGTTAAGGTTTAGTCCCTGTTCTGGTTCCTTGGATCCTTTTGAGATGGAACAGTATTTTAAAGTTCTTTGTTCCTTGATGAGCACTAAAGAAGCAGTCTTGAGTTATGTACCATCTCCTGGGAATTCAGAAAACTGAAGTGAGGTCTTGCAAATCCATACTAGTTTCTCCTCAGGCACAAGTTCATTCAATTGCAGGCAAAACCTGGCTGGCTTCCATTTTAGGTCAACCTTCTCTGCTTCACTGCAAATAGATCTCCTTTCCTTATGGTTGCCCAGGGTCCTGAAAGCAGTATGATTAAACTTGACAATCTTCAGTTTATTTCCAAGAATGTAGGCTGCATAGCAGTCTTCTGTCATGTAACCAAGACAGGCTTATTCTCAGAACTCCTCTATAACTATGTAGTTCAGTGTTATTAGCTGAGGAGATGCAGTGAGCTGCTGAACCGCTTAAGAACTGCTAAGATAGAACCTTTCTCACAAGTTTCTCATTCAATATATCATTTGTGAAAGGGAGAGAGAGAAATGACATATCTTTTTTCTCTGCTTTTGGTTGATCCCATCTGCAGTTACACATACCTGTTAGTCACAGTTCATTAGTGTCCAAGCCTGAGGAACAATGGTCGTTTTTTCTGACTAGGCTTATCACCCTTTGACAAGTTAACATTCTGGAGAAAGGAATATCTTTTGTTTGTAAAACTGGACATCAAGCCTCCTCAGTCATCCTCTGAGGAGTTTTATTTATTTTATTCTTTGACATCTTGGCACTTTAATGTCCCAGAAAAGATAATATTCATTTCATAGCTGTAGCTTTGAAATCTACTTGGTTTCAACTGAGCTATTTGGCCTGTATAATTTGTGAGATGAAAGGTAAGCAAGCAACAGCAGAAGTAGCCAATAAAGCTTTGTTTCCCTGCTAGAAATATCTTTTGAATTAAGCATTGTACTCAGTACAGTCAAGTAAACAAACAGTGATTACTGCTTTGTTATGAAATTTGTTACATACTGCAGTGCACTATATATAGGAGGATTAGCAAGGTTAATGCAAAGCAATACATGACAGAAAAAATAATAAATGCAAATAATACATAGGAACAATGGTATTAATAATTAAAACAGACATCAATATTAATATTGTTATTCATTAAAAGGCTTCCCTTCTTACAATAGAACTTTTTTGTTATTTGTGCTACAGCAAGATACTAGACTATGTGCATTCTCTTATAAGAATGTGATTGTGAGTGCATGCTTGGGGACATGACAGTGGGGTAAATATATGGGAAGTGAAAGTGCAGAACATGAGACCATTGAGTTATTTCGTACTCACATTAACATAGCTAAAGGTAAAATGATACCCATGTCAGTGATGAAAGCTTGATAAGGTGTTTCAAAATCTGAGAAAGCTCATGTGTACACAAACTACTGGATTAATTGTACTTGAACACATGAAGAAATGAGTATTTCTTGAATGCCTGAATACTGTTTTATTGGATGCCTGAATACTGTTTTATTGGAGTGAGTGTAGTGGAATGGGAAAATATAAGTACTTTTGTAAATAAATGAGGGTGCTAATTTATAAAAATATTATACGTGTGCAGTGATTTTACTGCCTGATATTCCTATGCAGACATGGTGCATAGAAGGTCAGTGTGGCTCAGTATGATTGAAAGAATGTCACAATGCTGTGGAAAACTTGGTAATGAGAATAGCAAAAGTGCAGTTATGTACTGCAAGGGAAATTACATTTTTGGATGACTTAAGTAGGATAAAGACAGTGTGAAGATATTAGTTATTGTTATCTGTGCTAGCATGACTGGCTGAAGTTTTGTAAATAATTGTACCCTGTGTTACGTATGCCAGAACAACTATAATTTCATAAGTAAGTTTATGTCTTTTGATTATCACTCTGATTTATGCAAGATGTTTGAATGTCAGTGTTCTTCTGGCTGACCAAATGTACATGTTTTTTTTAAGAGAATTCTGAATGTATATTATGCCAGAGTCAGATGACCTAGATGTGATGTCATTGTGTGCCAGAGCTGGGAGAATAGAATCTTCACTGCAGCTGTTTGTTTACTTTTCAAAGTCTGATATAAGAGAGTAGAATTCTCATAGCAGCTTCTGGCTAATTTTTAAAAAATCTGCTATAGAAGCAGGTTCCAAGTCAGTTGTTCAGTAGCTGTTTTTCCAGAGTTGTTCAGCAGTAGTAGTCCAGATGTTTCCAGAGTAGTTCCAGTCACTAAAGACAGACAGACAGTCTGAAGTGTGGACATAATTCCTCATCTTGCTGTGCAGAAATAAGAGTATAATCTTGTCTTGCTGAGTTATTTGGATTAGATGGCGATAGTTAATCTTAAAGTAGTCCAGGAACTACGGCTAATGAAATAGAGGTTTTCTAAAATCAATGTGAGATCTATCCTACAGTATTATTTTCATATTTCCTGTGTATGAAACTTTGTTTATTGAAATCAGTTATTCAGTATTTACATATTTTAAATCTTTTTATTCATTAGTAAATGTTTTACTACCTCTCATTGTGGCTGGTTATTTAGGTTCATAGGTTCATAGGTTCGTACTAGGCTATCTGCCCTAGGGCATTTATAAGCCTAGCCAGAGTGTGTGTGGCTTTCACCACCCCTTAGGATGAGAATACTATGCCCTTTTAGGGTTTAGTTTACTGTGCCTCTGTCTAGTAGTGACACAGAGATGACCCGCGGGGTAAACCTACGATCTCCCATCCACTCGTCAAGATTTCTCTTGAATAGAATCAGTGAGGGGCTCTGCCTAACATGGACTGGGATTCTATTCCAGAGTGTAGGGAGCCTCTGGGTTATGAATCTGTCCCTCCAGCACGTCCTATTTATTTCTGTGTTGAGGTATATATATATCACCAAAATAATCAGCAAATACAGCAAATATAGAACAATGTCTTATCATATATCTTATCAATCATTAAAATAAATATAAGCTGTATTATTAAAAGATAACAGAAAGTTACAACAAAAACATACATATATTCAACAAGATCACTCTAGATGTGTTTGTAAACTGTAAATTACTTGTATTACTGATAAGATCAGATCTTCTCTAAATTACATATTTGACTTTTGTTGATCTCCAGATAATTTGAACTAAGTCGCTTGGCATCCTAGTGGTATTATCGGGGTTAATGCTACTCTGCTTTATGCCCCATATAGGGGAACGGTGTTGTTGTAACAGGCAGAAAGCTGTATTGTACATTCTGGATCTACTGGAAATTCTAGGCTGATAGACATGCATTGGATGCAGTGCTCTCCCTTTTTCACTGAAAATAGCTTGTCTGTATCTTCAGTTGTTCATTGCCACTTTCTGTTGTATGTTTTGTGACAGATCTCCCCACTCACAACCTTTGTATAGCAAACTGTACCATATATACACAGCATACCTGGTACTCTGATTACACTGGAAATGATCCCTATGCCTTGCTCCTCTGCTTGAGGTACATGACAACATGCCCCTGTTAAATCACTCAGGTCCAAAGGAACTTGAGTACAAAGACAACTATAAGAATTCTTTTATAAATATACTATAGGTCTGACACTCATGGTGGAACTAATCCTGGAAGACAAAATTATGATACAGAGCTAGCAAATCAAACCAACAAGCATAAGTTTTATATATATATATATATATATATATATATATATATATATATATATATATATATATATATATATATGTCTAGATATCTATCTATATGTATACCTATGTGTGTGTGTGTATTTATATATATATATATATATATATATATATATATATATTTTTTTTTTTTTTTTCTACAAAAGTAAAATAAAACAAGAAAAGAGAGGTTCATGTTTTCTGAGAATGTAACATTACTTTTTAAAAACTGTGCACTCACATAGATGCGTGTTTGTGTGTATTTACCTGTGCTGTTGTGTATATGCACACACACACACACACACACACACACACACACACGCGTGTGTGTGTGTGTCTGCATTATATATGTGTGTGTGTGTGTGTGTGTGTGTGTGTATACATGTTTGTGTGTGTCTGTGGTCAAACAAATTGACTGGATAACTTCAATTGCAGGGTCAGTGGTACAACAGGCAACATACACATATATATAGCGAATATATATAGCGAATATTGTTAATAACTTGAGAGTGTTTATACACCAGGGTCACTCCGAAAAGCCTCACTGCTTGGGATGTATGCTACCATTTGTTTCAATATGTATGTTACCCAATAAAATTGAACACCCTTGTGAAGGGCATTGTGGCATTTGACTGGTGGCAGACATTACTTTGTAATTTGGGCAAAGAAACACAGCAGATAAGTATGTGCCAGTTTTTCCCAAGAAAGTGTATGTGTGTGTGTGTGTGTGTGTGTGTGTGTGTGTGTGTGTGTGCGCGCGCGTGTGTGCGTGTGTGTGTGTGTGTGTGTGTGTGTGTGTGTGTGTGTGTGTGTGTGTGTGTGTGTGTGTGTGTGTGTGTGTGTGTGTGTATATATCTATATAAAATATGCGAATATCAGACATTTAAGAGTAGGTGTGTCAGATACCTAGAAGTGGGACACAGTACTCTGCAGTGGTTAGAGTGGAGACTCATTTGGGGACCTGGAGTGAAGCGTATAGTCCAGTCCCAGGTTTGGAACCTGTTCCTGGTGTACTCTTAGGGGAACTTGTGTATTTCTATCCCTGCTTTTAGTGATATCCCTTATCGGAGACAGTGGTGAGGATTGAGAGTCCTTAGTTGCTGCCCCAGGGTAAAGAGGGATTGTCACATATTGTTTCCAGTGGTGTGGGATTTCAGTTGAACTTTAGGTGCCT
Source organism: Protopterus annectens (assembly GCF_019279795.1). Lineage (NCBI taxonomy): Eukaryota > Metazoa > Chordata > Ceratodontiformes > Protopteridae > Protopterus > Protopterus annectens. The sequence continues at coordinate 1,398,658,424 of NC_056728.1, forward strand.
GTGGATAATTGTCACCAAGGTGTGCTCTCTCGACAGCCACAAGGTAAACATACAGAGTTTCATTGTCACAACAGTTTTATTTATTTTTAGTCAGTTTAGTCAGGGCAGCAGGCAAGGATGTCAGCAGAGGATTATAGCAAGCTGACAAGGAACCAGTTGGCCAAGGTGTGTGAAGCCAAAGGACTGGTGCATGCCAGCATGACTAAGGAAACAATGATCTCAACCTTAGTTGCAGCCACAGAGCAGACCAGCAGCAGCTTAGAGAATATCCAGTTTTGCGTTGGGGATTTGCAATCTTCCGAGACAAGACAGTTCAGCTTTTCCTCAGAGGATTTAAAAATCTGCCTGGAGTTTAAAAGACTCAAAGTGGAGGCTGAAGAGAGGGGAATAGCATCATCAGCATGGACTGCGATGTTTGGAGGCTGAGAAGAGGGATAGAGAGAAGCATCATCAGTATGAACTGTGATGTTTGGAGGCTGAGGAGAGGGAGAGAGAGAAGCAGCATCAGAATGAACTTGAGATGAGGCATTTGGAGATTTAAGATGAAGAAAATGAGAGGCAGAGACAGCATGAAAAGGATATTCTAACCTTTCAACAGGGTCATGGAGGTAGCAGGGAAGGGAATGACTGAAACCCAGAAGCCATAAAGGTTAGTCAACTTTTTCCTCAGTACAGAGAGGGAGATGACTTTGATAGTTTTATTTATATATTTGAGAGGGTATGTAAACAGTAAAATGTTGACCAAGGGCTTTGGATACAGTTCCTGACCCCCTTACTCCATGGTAGAGCTATTAATGCAATTGTTTAACTGTCTGATATTGATTGTTTAAATTACAATAGCGTAAAACAATGTTTACTTGATTGCTTCAAATTAACTCCTGAAATATATAGAAAAATATTGTGAACATAGACAAAAGGCAGATGAAAGTTTATGTGATGACATTGCTGATTTAAGTACTTACTTTCACAGATGGGTGAGTGGGTGTAAGATCACCACTTTTAAAGGACTGGCAGACCTTTTGGCAAGGGAACAAGCTCTCTGCACTTTGCCTGAGGACATAAGGATCTGGTTGGCAGACCAAGAGTGTAACTCTGCAAGTGAGTTGGGAAGAAAGGGGATCTATACTTAGCAAACAGAGCACCAGTGCATACGAAAGGGATACCCAGTGCTGCACATGGCATAAAGGAATCTATGGGGGTGCAGCCTAGACCATTCCAACAGAGTTCACCAGTAACAGTGGAAGCCACTAGTTCAAGCACGTGGTCAGGATCAGGGATTAGATGTTTCAAATGTAATAAGAGGGCTCATATAACATGAAAATGTCCATTGAAGCAAGGGGAGAAGCAAAAGTGAGGGAGCCAGCAAGGGGAATGACAGAATGCCAGTTGTAAGCTGTCTGGAAACAACAGAGGTGCCAAACTATCACCACAATTTGTATCCTATGGAAGACAAGCCTCTGCTAAGAGAGTCACATCTTCTGATATAACCATTGTGAGGCCTGCAGTGGTTAAGGAGGAGCAGTACTGGCTTGGGCAGTCCACACCAGTCAGAGCTTTGGGTGGAATCCCATTCCCAATACATTTGGCCAGGGTTCATCTTGACTGGGAGGGTGTAAAAAGGAACATGCAGGTTGGTGTGTTTGAGGATATCCCTGTAGATCTTAATAGGGAATGATTTTGATAATGTAGTACCTTGTGTGCATTTTGTTACATGCAGGCAGGCTTGGAGACAGGGATGCAAGTGTGGTAGCCTGGGGGAGGCCCAGACAGATCCTATGCCTGAAGCTGAGGCTGCTGATATGGTTACTTCAGGGAGGGTGCTACCTTGTAGCAATGAGCTTGAAGGTGAACCACAGCTGCTGGTAGGTATTGGTATTCCCATGTACATGGTGACTGCATGGACAGAGGTGGTTGGTAGTACCCAGACTGACAGTAAGGCACCGCTTTCAGAAGGTACTAGGCTTCCTGTGGAAGGGAGGCTGGGAGAGGTTACAAAGATAGAGTTGAGACATGCTCAGCTTTCAGATCCTACTTTAGAAAGCTTGAGAGAGGTAGCTAAGGAGGCACCTGATGCTCAAGGAAAGAGGGAGTCTGTATACTGAAACAAAGGCTTACTGTACAGTCAGTTGACCCCTGATGGAGGGCTAGAGGGTGAGGTAATACAACATTTGGTAGTGCCCAGAGCCTACCATCTGGCACTGCTAGCCATAACCCATGACTTTCCTTTTGCGGGTCATATGGACATAAAGCATACTAAGAGACGAATTATGCAGAACTTTTATTGGCCTGGAATTATAAAGGATGTAGCAGGGTACTGCAGGACCTGTGATCAGTGCCAAAAAGTAGACAGGAGGCAGGGACATATGTTGTACCATGTTAACATGATGAAACCATAGGTTCATAGGTAGGTAATAGGCTATCGGCCCAAGGGCCTACATAAGCCTAGCCAACAAGATTCCCTGGCTTACGTTACCCAAGAAAGTTATTTTCCTCTGCCACTGTCGAGCAGAGACACAGAAGTGATCCCCGGGGTGTATTTCCTATTTCCCATCCACTCATCAAGATTTTTCTTGGAGTGCTAATGAAGAACTTTGCTTGACATAGATGGGTAGCCTGTGCCAGAGTATGGGAAGTCTCTGGGACAGGAATCTATCCCTTCAGCATGACTTGTTTATTGTGGTGACAAGGTTTAGGTCCCTAGAGCATGTAGGTCGAAGGGATTGGGATTTCTTTAGGTGTAGCATAGCTCTGGGTTTGACATAGCTTTGTATTTTAGGCAGAGATCACCTCGGAGTAGGCGATACGCTACGGAGTAAAGCTGGAGTTTTTTGAGACAGTCAGTGTAGGGCATTTGTTAGAGGCCAGTAATCCTCTTTGTGAGGTACTTCTGTGGCCTTTCCAGCTGCTGCAGATGTCTTGTGAGGTACATTCCAAAAGGGGCATTGTACTCTATAATGGGTCTAATGAGTGTCGAGTAGAGGGGAACAATGACCTCTTTATCCTGGACGAGAACCCTTTTATGATGAGGTGTGCCATGTAGAAGGACTTCCTGACTATTGTGGCTATGTGACTATCAAAGGAGAGACTACTGTCCACCTGGGTCCCAAGGTCTCTTATCACACATTCGGTGTTAAGTAGATTGCTGCCTATGTGGTAGTCCATGGGTACAGAGTTTTTACCCAATTTTGCCAGTTGTTGAAGTCAGTCATTTTGTCCTTGTACTCCGGTATCATTCTGGGCAATGGCAGAATGCTACTCAGGGCTAGGGTCATACCTGCCTGGGCTACAAGCTCAGAGAGCTCTTCCATATCTCTTTTCATGTAGTCCAGGGAGATATGTCTGAGGTCATTCACACCAACATGGACAATGACAGAGTCATATTTGTACTTGTTGTGGAGTAACCTGAGTGTGTGGGTTATGTGGCGGATCCTGGCACCCGACAGGCAGCTGACAGTAACCTTCTCCTTGTTTAGCCTGGTGAGTGGGACATTAGTGTGCCTGACTATAGAGTCACCTATGACTAGTGTTTTGGGTACGTTGTTTTGCCTTATTGGCTGTGGTTGAGTGGCATACTGAGTCTGTAGGCTATGTGTCATTTGGGTCGTGTTGGGGGTTGGAGGTTGTTTGCGTTTCTGCTTTGGAGGTCTCTGTTGCTTAGACAGATTATTATTGAGAGCCTCCGCCAATGTTTTTGTGTTACTGTGTGTGGATTTTGCTGGTGTAGATTTAGTGAGACTATGAGATGAGTGTGGTGTGGTGCAAATGTTTACCTTCTCCTCATGACTGTCAAGTTCAGTCTTGGTTGGAGAGAGCTTTACCTCCAGTTTGGCTAGATAAGTGCATCTCTCACAGGTTGCAGTGTTGGATGGTAGGAGGAGAGGGTTGTCTGTGTACATGAGGCAATTTCTACATTGCCTCAAGATGCCCAGATTCATCAGGTAGACAGGAAAGAACACTGGGAGCCGACCCTTGGGCATGCCTGAATAAAAAACTATTTTCCTCTAGATAAGTTAAGCAAGTGGGAAAAGTAAGTACAAAAACTGTTTTCCCTCTAGGTAATGAGAAAGGTTGAGTGCTATAGTAATTAGTAGCTTATTTAGTTCTTACAAGTTCTGAACAAGTGCTGAGCACAAATAAGCAAATTTAAGTGCTAAAACTAAGAATCTGTGTCTGCACTAGATGAGTTACAGGACAGAAACAAGTGCAAATGCAGGCTTTCAAATCAGAAAGTTAAGAGAGATGGAAGAGATTGCCCAAACGGCCAATAACTACAATTTCTGGGCCAAAACCACTCCTTATGTGGTAGACAGGTTACCTAGTGCGTACCACTCCCACTGATAAGCTAGAAGGCTTCCCTCCAACACAGAAAGGCTTGTTATACAAACAAAGCTAGATTCAGCAGGCCTGGATCTAGTCTATGCTACAGCAAACAAGGCGCACCAGTTTCAGTAAGAAACAGTTCAAATATGCAGGCCTTTAACCAGAAATTCCCTGCTCAGAAGGGCAGAGTCCAGCCTCTCCTCCCACAAGAGTGCAGACCACAAACCTTCTTAATGTAAAATAACTGGCTTGAAGCCCAAGTGCTTAAATTAGAAATAATACACTTTTAGTATAACAGACACTGAGCCCTCAATCACCAGCTCCCAACTCAGAAGGATGTAAGCTACCTGTCCTGCCACAACAGTGCAGACCACAAACCTTCTTAATGTAAAACTGGTCTGAAGCCCAAGCGCTTAAACCAAAAGGCTTAAAATGATAGTTACACCAAGCAATAATAAATACAACTGAGTACTTTTAAGATGACACAAAAGCAAAATAAAGTAATAAGGTAGGAAGAAACACAAATACAGTGAACGCAGATGAATAAAGTGCAATTTTTTTTTTTGAGTGAGCAAATGTGATGGGCCCAGGAGGAGTATCTAAATGCAAATTTACAAGAGGGGCAGGCAGTTTCAAAGCCACCAAGATTAACATCAAAACAAAACCAGGGAGACTGGGTGGAGAACTAACTGAAAAACCAGAGCCACAACTTCCAGCTAGATAGTACTCAGTGCAACACAAATAAATCAATTTAAATGCTGTATTATTTGAAAAAAGTGCAGATAAAGATTGACTTAAAAAAAAAAAAAAAAAAAGATTGACTGAAATTCACTTATACGTCCAAATGATTGCAGGTAGGTCTTAGCCGGCCAAAGCTCAGAGTTTAAGCAGAAAATAATCCAAAGTGTACCACTTATGTAAGGCAGAAACCAAATATCAATGAAGTGAAACATCCCCCACTTATCACTGGCTATGCAAAAATTCTAACTAGCACTAAATGCTAACAAGCATTAACTGAAAAACCAGAGCCACAACTTCCAGCTAGATAGTATTCAATGCAACACAAATAAATCAATTTAAATGTTGTATTATTTTAAAAAAGTGCAGATACAGATTTACTTAAATTCACTTATACATCCAATCGATTGCAGGTAGGTCTTAGCCAGCCAAAGCTCAGAGTTTAAGCAGAAAATAATCCAAAGTGTACCACTTATATAAGGCAGAAACCGAATATCAATGAAATGAAACTTCCCCCACTTATCACTGGCTATGCAGGAATTGTAACTAGCACTAAATTCTAACAAGCATTAACCGAAAAACCAGAGCCACACCTTCCAGCTAGATAGTATTCAATACAACACAAATAAATAAATTTAAATGCTGTGTTATTTGAAAAAAGTGCAGATAAAGATTTACTTAAATTCACTTATACGTCCAGTTGATTGCAGGTAGGTCTTAGCCGGCCAAAGCTCAGAGTTTAAGCAGAAAATAATCCAGAGTGTACCACTTATATAAGGCAAAAACCGAATATCAATGAAGTGAAACTTCCCTCACTTATCACTGGCTATGCAGGAATGCTAACTAGCACTAAATTCTAACAAGCATTAACTGAAAAACCAGAGCCACAACTTCCAGCTAGATAGTATTCAATACAACACAAATAAATCAATTTAAATGCTCTATTATTTGAAAAAAGTGCAGATAAAGATTTACTTAAATTCACTTACATGCCCAATTGATTGCAGGTAGGAATTAGCTGGCCAAAGCTCAGAGTTTAAGCAGAAAATAATCCAAAGTGTACCACTTATATAAGGCAGAAACTGAATATCAATGAAGTGAAACTTCCCCCACTTATCACTGGCTATGCAGAAATTCTAACTAGCACTCAATTCTAACAAGCATTAACTGAAAAACCAGAGCCACAACTTCCAGCTAGATAGTAATCAATGCAACACAAATAAATAAATTTAAATGCTGTATTATTTGAAAAAACTGCAGATAAAGATTTACTTAAATTCACTTATACGTCCAATTGATTGCAGGTAGGTCTTAGCCAGCCAAAGCTCAGAGTTTAAGCAGAAAGTAATCCAAAGTGTACCACTTATATAAGGCAGAAACCAAATATCAATGAAGTGAAACTTCCCCCACTTATTACTGGCTATGCAAAAATTCTAACTAGCACTAAATTCTAACAACCATTAACTGAAAAACCAGAACCACAACTTCCAGCTAGATAGTATTCAATGCAACACAAATAAATCAATTTAAATGTATTATTTGAAAAAAGTGCAGATAAAGATTTACTTAAATTCACTTATACGTCCAATTGATTGCAGGTAGGTCTTAGCTGGCCAAAGCTCAGAGTTTAAGCAGAAAATAATCCAGAGTGTACCACTTATATAAGGCAAAAACTGAATATCAATGAAGTGAAACTTCCCCCACTTATCACTGGCTATGCAGGAATGCTAACTAGCACTAAATTCTAACAAGCATTAACTGAAACACCAGAGCCAGAACTTCCAGCTAGATAGTATTCAATGCAACACAAATAAATCAATTTAACTGCTCTATTATTTGAAAAAAGTGCAGATAAAGATTTACTTAAATTCACTTATACGTCCAATTGATTGCAGGTAGGTCTTAGCTGGCCAAAGCTCAGAGTTTAAGCAGAAAATAATCCAAAGTGTGCCAATTTTATAAGGCAGAAACCAAATATCAATGGAGTGAAACTTCCCCCACTTATCACTGGCTATGCAGAAATTCTAACTAGCATTAAATTCTAACAAGCATTAACTGAAAAACCAGAGCCAGAACTTCCAGCTAGATAGTATTCAATGCAACACAAATAAATTTAAATGCTATATTATTTGAAAAAAGTGCAGATAAATATTTACTTAAATTCACTTATACGTCCAATTGATTGCAGGTAGGTCTTAGCCGGCCGAAGCTCAGAGTTTAAGCAGAAAATAATCCAAAGTGTACGACTTATATAAGGCAGAAACCGAATATCAATGAAGTGAAACTTCCCCCACTTATCACTGGCTATGCAGAAATTCTAACTAGCACTAAATTCTAACAAGCATTAACTGAAAAACCAGAGCCACAACTTCCAGCTAGATTGTATTCAATGCAACACAAATAAATAAATTTAAATGCTGTATTATTTGAAAAAAGTGCAGATAAAGATTTACTTAAATTCACTTATACGTCCAATTGATTGCAGGTAGGTCTTAGCCGGCCAAAGCTCAGAGTTTAAGCAGAAAATAATCCAAAGTGTACCACTTATATAAGGCAGAAACCGAATATCAATGAAGTGAAACTTCCCCCACTTATTACTGGCTATGCAGGAATTCTAACTAGCACTAATTTCTAATAAGCATTAACTGAAAAACCAGAGCCGCAACTTCCAGCTAGATAGTATTCAATGCAACACAAATAAATCAATTTAAATGCTGTATCATTTGAAAAAAGTGCAGATAAAGATTTACTTAAATTCACTTATACGTCCAATTGATTGCAGGTAGGTCTTATGATAGGGGGGCCCTGGTGCTGACTATTTGCAGTGGATGGCAGAAGGAGTCTGAGGGGGATCTGGTGATTGATCTTCTCAGTGAAGCTCGGACAGACACTTCTGTGGGAGAGGTAGCAATATCTCAGCTGTTATCCCCTATTCAGGTTAAAGAAATATGAACAGTGTTACAGGAATTTGGGGGCATGTTGACTGGGAAACCTGGGTGCACCCACCTAGTGCAGCACTATGTGGATACAGGACCACATAGGCCTATTAAGCAAGCTCCTTATAGGATGCCTGAGTGAACCAATCAGATTTTGAAGGAGGTGATAAAGGAGATATTGAAGCCGGGGGTAATCCAGGAGTCCAGTAGTCCTTGGGCCTCCCCAGTAGTGTTGGTACTAAAGAAAGATGATAGTGTAAGATTCTGCGTAAACTACAGAAAGTTAAACAGTTATACAGAGTCAGATGTGTACCCCATGGCTAGAGCAGCTGAAGCTTTAGAATAGCTGGGTGAGGCTAAGTATCTGACCACTATTGATCTGACCAAGGGGTACTGGCAGGTACCCTTGACTCCCATTTCTAGAGAGAAATCAGCTTTTGTAACACCTTTTGGATTATATGAGTTAACAAGAATGCCCTTTGGGATGACAAATGTCCCATCAATCTTCCAGAGGTTGGTCAATCATATCTTAGTAGGAGAAGGAGACTATGCTCTTGCTTATTTGATGATATTGCCATTTACAGCCATTACTGACAAGAGTACCTTCAACATGTCAGGGAGGTCTTAGGTAGATTAAAAAGGGCAGGGTTGACCATTAAGCATAGTAAGTGTCAAGTGGGTATGGCAGAGTTATCCTACCTAGGAGAGAGAGTAGGGAGTGGTAAGTAAGATTAGAGAAGAACCTGCCAAAATGGAGGTTATGCAGGTGTGGCCTGTCCTTGTTACCAAAAAGTAGGTGAAAGCATTTCTAAGGACAGCAGGGAACTATGAAAATGTGTGCCCAACTATAGTACAGCAGCTGCATCCCTTACTGACCTAACAAGAAAAAACAAGCCTAATAAGATAGTGTGGACCACATATTGTGAGCAGGCATTCCAAAAGCTGAAAGAACCTTTGGGAGGACCCCCTGTGTTAGCCAGTCCAGATTACAACAAGGAATTTGTTGTGCAGGTGGATGCTTCAAATTATGAGGTGGTGGCTGTACTCAGCCAAATTTCCTCAGATGGAGAAGAACATCCCATGGTATATCTCAGCCATAGACTGCAACCCAGGGAGGAATGTTATGCAGCTGTGGAGAAAGAATGTCTAGCAGTAGTATGGCCATTGCAAAAGCTTCAGCTTTACCTATATGGAAGAAAATTCATTGCTGTTACAGACCATAACCCTTTAACGTGAGTCAGTAAGCCAACTGCCAAGTTATTGAGGTGGAGCATAGAGTTACATTCATATGACATGATGGTGCAACACTGTAGTGGGGTCACTAATGCTAATGCAGATGGTCTGTCAAGAAGGGGTATGGGTTGATACATTTTCAGTCAGCCCCATTTTTCTCAAGCAGCAATTTTCTAGGGTTACTTGAAAATCTAGCTTGAGTCTTCAAAGGGGGTAGAAATGTGAGGATGTTAGGTATTGTTATCTGTGCTAGCATGACTGGCTGAAGTTTTGTAAATAATTGTAAATTGCACTGTGTTATATATGCCACCATGACTAGCTATATTTTGTAAATACGTTTGTCTTTTGATTATCACTCTGATTTATGTAAGATGTTTGAATGTCAAACAGTGTTCTTCTGACTGATCAAATGCATGTTTTTTTTTTTTAAGAGAATTCTGAATGTATGTTATGCCAGAGTCAACTGACCTAGATGTGATGCCATTGTTTGCAGAGCTGGGAGAATAGAATAGTCACTGCAGCGGATTGTTTATTTTTCAAAGTCTGATATGAGAGAGTAAAATTCTCATAGCAGCTTCCTGTTGCCTTTTAAAAAACTGCTATAAAAGCAGTTTCTGAGTCAGTTGTTCAATAGTTGTTTTTCCAGAGATGTTCAGCAGTAGTAGTCCAGTTGTTTCCACAGTAGATCCAGTTGTTGAAGGCAGACAACAGCCTGGAATGTGAACATAATTCCTCATCTTGCCTTGCAGAAGTAAGAATACAATTTTGCCTTGGTGAGTTATTTAGATAAGCCGGGGTGAATCTTCAGTTAGTTAAAGTTTTTTTTCAAATCAACGTGAAATCTATCCTACAGTATTATTTTCATATTTCCTGTGTGTGAAACCCTGTTGTTTATTGGAATCAGTTATTCAGTTTTCACATTTTAAATCCTTTTATTTATTATTAAATGTTTTACTACATCTCATTATGTCTGGTTATTTAGTGAATATTGTTAATAACATTTGTTTCAATATGTATTTTTATCCAATATAATTGAACACCCCTTTTAAAGGGTATTGTGGTATTTGACTGGTGGCAGCCATTACCATGTAATTTGGGCAAAGAAACACAGCTGGTAAATTTATGTCAGTCTTTCCCAAGAGTGTGTGTATGTGTGAATATCAGACATTTAAGACTGAGTGTGTCAGATACCTAGAACTGGGACACAGTGCTTTGCAGTGGTTAGTGTGGAGACTCTTTTTGGGGACGTGGAGTGAAGCATATAGTCCAGTCCCAGGTTTGGAACCTGTTCCCAGTGTCCTCTTAGGGGACATTATGTATTTCTATCCGTGCTTTTATTGACACCCCTTAGTGGAGACAGTGGTGCTGCCCTAGTGTAAAGAGGGCTTGTCACAGGCAAAATGGGTGCTGGGTATAGAGGAAATAAGATGTGGAATAGTAGAATGACAGAGGTATGAGATAAACATGAGAGCATTAGGGATAAGGAACAATAAATGACGCTAGATGTGAGTGTCTAAGCAATCAACTTATAAAAAAAAACTGAAGGATATAAGCAGAAGGATAACAGAATAACTAGGATTAGGTAAGAGGGGCATCTGCCTCAGACGCAAAGTGTTGGGGGTGCAATTAGCCAATCTTGATATTTCTTTCATGCAACACCAGCTTTTAAAAGCCAGTATTGGAGTTGCAGTCAAAGCTGAGGCACAGTAGCACTCCATATGTTTTATAACCTGCATGCTACATTGTAGCAATCAGTTTGCTATAGTTTAAAATATAAAAAGAAAAAAATCTCTTTTTTTAACTAAAACCTGAGTGCTGTAGCACTCTGTGCAGGCAAGGTATATACAGTAGCAACTTTTTGCTACCTTTGTAGCAATCAGTTTGCTACAATTTATAAGAAGGAATTTGTTTTAAGTAAATTTAAATTAATTAAAACCTGAGCACCATATCACTTCAATTTATACCCTGCCTGCACAGAGCACTACAGCACTCAAGTTTTAGTTAAAAAAAAATGTTTTCAGAGTACTGGCACAGGTTGCTGGTTGAACCAGCTACAGGGTGCTGTTTTTGCCAGCTACACTTCTGATCCAACATGTCAACAAGGGTATAGCACTAATGAGCATAAGGTTGTAGAGAAAAGGATGCCTTCATCTTCAGCTTTGAAAAAATGTTCATACCCTAAACACTATTGCAATAGGTTCCTACCAGGCTAATGACCACCAGGATGTTTACTAGCCTAGCCATGCAAACCAAACTAATTTTGTCTCTGAATTCCTTGAACACCTATATGGTGGGGTATGTTAGTAAAGAGGTAGCTAAGGGTAACGCATGTGGGGGTTATGTCATCTGGAGATTAATTTACTTACTGTTGATTTTTATCCATCACAGACATTGGGGCCAGGCCGGGGTAAATTTGCAATTTCCCTTCTAATGCTCAAGGCTTCTTTTGAACAGGGTCAGGGATGAACTCTGCTTCATGAAGCTGGGGAGATTATTCCATAGCACAGGGATCCTTTGAGACACATGTAAGTCTCACCAGCAGGTTCTGTTTATGTTGCAGACAAAGTTCAGGTCCTTGGATCTAGTGTTTCTGGTGTTTGTCTTGCAGATGCGCAAAAGATCCATCAGAGCTGGATCCAAGGATAGCTTTTATGCTAAGCATAGAATGTCTCTCAGTAACCTGTAGGAGACTGAGTTCAGGGATAGGACCTTAAGGCAATCTTTGTAGGACAGGATATTCATACCCTGAATTCTCCTGGTAGGTAACCTTTGAGTACGCTCCAACCATTGCAAGTGCTTGGCTAGTTACATGCCAAAGGGGGCATTGTACTCAATGATGAGTCTCATAAGGGCTGAGTAGAGTGGTACTATTACTTCCTCAGACTTAGATTCTATACCCTTGTTTATGAGTTGCGCAACACTGAATGATTTTCTTACTATCTTGGTTACATGTTGGCAGAACATCAAGTTACAGTCTACATATATGCCCAGATCCCTAATTGTTGGGTCCATTCTTAGGGGTGTTTTATCAATGAAATAATTAGCTTTTGTGGATGCTTTCCCAGAGGTCACTATAATGCATTGGTTTGCATTGAGTTTTAATCTGTGGCTTTCACACCAGTCATTTGTTTGTATTAGACCCTATTGTAGAATGTTGGTGTCATGGGAGGAATCTTTGATAGCTCCCAATTTACAGTCATCTGTAAACTTGGTTTGCCAAAGGCCTTTGACATTAGCTTTAACTTCTGAGAAGTAGATGCCAAGCAAGAGCAGGCCCAAAACAGAGCCTTGGTGTATTCCACTGATGACTGGTCCCTTGGTAGAGGCGGTCTCACCAATCCTGAGTTCTTGGGTCCTATCTGTGAGCCAGCTGACAATCCAGCAAGATGTTCATCGTGCATACAGCTGCAGTCATAACAGATGGGGTTATCCTGCCGTCAGGCGGGTCCTCGGTCGGCCAAATTCCAAAGTCTAGGTCCGGCGTCGGTTGTCGTCGCTTCTTCCCTGACGTCAGTGCGGCAGGGGTATAAAAGAGGCAGCCAACGCCATTTTCTCCAGTCTTTCTTGCCGTGCGGTGCCCGAAGCAGAAGCAGTTCGCAAGTGCCGGTCGGCCAGCTCCTGAGATTTACGAAAGTATTTCAGTCAAAGTCTTCTTGAAAGCTAAGTACCCCGTTGGGGAAACTTTTCTTGCCTCAGACCGATGTCAGACAAAGTTAATAATTGCATTTCTTGTGGGAAGCAAATACCGCATAAGGATTTCCACTCTTTCTGTATACCTTGCTTAGGCCCAGACCACGACGTCTCGGCCTGCCGTTTCTGTGCTAGATTCAATAAACGCACTATTAAGCGTTGGGTGGAGTTCGCCCTTCACTTTTTCGGCAAAAAATTTAATTATATTATGTCGTTGGATACTCCGACTCCAGTTTTGAGCAAAAAACGCAAAGATAAGGACCGACATACGAGGTCCGCACCACCTACTGAAACCACGCTAAGGCCGACTACCAGTTCTCCGGTACTCAGCGAGGCGCCTACGCAGCCCCTGACTACCGATGACAATGCATTACCGGTGTCTTCAGTACCCGAGGTCGCAGGGTCCTCGGCCCCCATTCCTACTACAGATCCCGACACCACTCCTGGCGGGAAAACTCAGAATTTAGACAGGCCTGCCATTTCTCAAAGGGTCTTCAGGCCTTCCTCCTTCTCTATTAAAGCCTTCACTAAATCTAAAGCAGCCATGAAAACCAAAAAACAGGTTCCTCAGACTCCCTCTCAAGGCACCATGCCTAAAAAACAGATGCTTAAAATGGCTGAGGATTTGATTACTCTTATCAGGGGTTCTCAACCCCCTTCTGACAAAAGGCCCAGATTAGAGGAAGACTACCCTTCCTCAGATCAAGCTTCTATTACCTCAGAACTATCTGAGGACCAGGATTATGCCTATTCTCCATTCGAAGACTGTGATGCAGAGGAGACTATTCCCTCGGTCTCCCTCCCTGAGGACTTCTCTTTTGGGGGAAACCCTGCATACATTGAGGGAACACCTTCATTGGGAAGGCCAAGATTACTCAGATTCCAAGAAAAGGCTCAGGGAATTTCTTCTGCTCCCCCAGCATAGGCCTCTGGCTATCCCTCCTGTTTTAGATATATTGGATGATGTGTACACAGAAGCCAGCCTTAATCCAGATTCTTTGCCTCCAGCTCCTGTTAAACCAGACAGGTATTACCGGGTTCCTGATTCCCACCAGTTCCTATATAAAAGCCATACTGCTGACCCAGAAACAATTTCACAGGGTCCCAAGGGAATTAAGGCCTCTACTGCTAAAAACCCATTACCTTCAGAGAGAGATTCCAGAGCTTTAGAAAGGTGGGGGGAAAAAGGTGTATACCTCGGCCACTTTAACCATGAGGGAATTAAACTGTCAGTTCCATATGTTAAAGTATCAGCAGTTTTTGATATCTCGGCTGAAAAGCAAGATGACACAACCAGAACAACCAGATTTAAAAGAGTTGCAAGATTTGTTGCATGGTGCAGAGCAAGTGGGTAAACATACCTTGCAGTGTGGTTTTGATGCTTTAGAGGCCTCATGTAGAGCTGCTGTTACGGGGTCTGTTATACGTAGGCATGCTTGGCTCAAAGAGCAAACCTTACCAGATCATGTCAAAGCTAAATTATTAGATGCACCTCTTCAAAAAGATGTATTGTTTGGTGTTAAAGCTGAGGAGGTGCTAAAGAAAATGGAGGAAAAAGCGAAATCAATGCAAACAGTGAAAGATCTCCTGCAGGTACAGCCTCCACGTTTCAGCAGAAACTGGCCTTCAAAAAATTGGTCCTTTCCAGCCATGGACAGACCTCAAAGGGGCAGATACAGGCGCCCAAGGGGTAGAGGGCAACCTCAAGGATCTTTCAGAGCCAGACAGTGGCAAGCACCAACCCCAAGAGGTGGAGAAGATAGATCACATTCTTTTAGAAAACAGACACAATGACTTCCCCCTACACCTGCCAAGCAAAGCTTTAATGGCAGCACCTTTGGGCGGAAAACTGACATTATTCTCAAAAAATTGGCATATTGTTACAAAAGACAAATGGATTCTGGACATTATAGACAGAGGTTACAGGTTCCACTTTCACACCCTTCCAAAAATGAGAGGCATGCCAAACCTGCCACAAAATCAAAGGGCAGAGGCACAAAAACAAGTTTCAGCTCTCATGGACATGAAAGCAATTCAATAGGTACCTGCAAAAGAACAAGGTCAAAGGTTTTATTCCAGACTATTCCTGGTACCAAGGAAAGACAAAGATTGGAGACCTATCTTAGACCTATCCATCCTAAACACATATCTACAGGTGCCAAAATTCAAGATGCTCACATTACAGCAGCTTCTTCCCATGCTGGGCAAGGAGTCTTGGCGTAACATTGGAGTAACATTGGACCTTAAGGAGGCATACCTGCATGTCCCTGTCAGACAAGATTGCAGAAGATACCTCAGATTTCTTGCAGGTTCAACCCATTACCAATTCTCTGCATTGCCCTTTGGCTTATCTACTGCGCCCAGAGTGTTTACGAAATGCCTGGCATCAGTAATCACCTTCTGCAGACTACAAGGGATACAAATCTACCCATATCTGGACGACTGCCTGATCCAAGCGGACAGCAAGGACATACTACTGCAGCACCTGGCGTTTGTAATAAAACTGTTGAACTTCCTGGGATACACAGTCAACAAAAAGAAATCAAAACTAATACCCTCTCAACAAATAATTTTCCTGGGTGCCAGCTTGGATACAACCACCCAGATGGCCTACCTCACGCCAGACAAGCAAGGGCAACTGTCTCAATACTTCAGAAAATGGCAACTTACACCAGGCTAACTGCAAGGAAAGTCCTGCAGGCTCTGGGATTCATGGCATCTTGCATCCTACTAATCCCATGTGCAAAGCTGCATATGAGGAAACTTCAGTGGTACCTGAAAAACTTATGGTCTCAACACAGCCACAGCTTGGAAGCAATTATACCACTCATTCCATGCCTTCAAAAGGAATTTTTGTGGTGGACTCAAGCTTGCCAAAGAAACACAGGTCTTCCTTTCTGTGTACCTCAAGCAACTCAAATCATCACAACAGACACCTCAGACTATGCCTGGGGAGCACACATGACAGATCAGTGCATTCAGGGAAAATGGACCCGAAAAGAGACGCACCTTCACATCAACCAAAAGGAAATGCTAGCCGTGCAAAAGGCTATTATGACCTTCAAAGACCTACTGCATCCAGGCCAGCTATTGATAAGGACAGACAACACCACAGTGATGTGGTACATAAACAAACAGGGGGAACTCATTCATACCCCCCTGTGCAGGCAAGCCATGACCTTATGGAACACAGCACTGGAATTGCAAATTCAACTACAGGCACAATTCCTGCCAGGGAAGGAAAACACACTGGCAGACAACCTAAGCAGAAATATGACAGATCCACACGAATGGAAGTTGCATCCTCAAGTTTTCACAAAGATAACTCAGGCATGGGGACAGCCAGACATAGATCTCTTTGCTACCCACAGAAATTGCCAGTTGAAAAAATTTTGTTCAAGGACCTATCATCCACAGGCCTGGAAAGTGGATGCACTTTCCTTCAATTGGGCAACATTGACAGTCTATGCCTTCCCGCCTCTTCCTCTGCTGCCCACAGTTCTATTAAAAGCCAGAGCAGAGGCCAAAATGATTCTCATTGCTCCAGACTGGCCAAGACAACACTGGTATCCGCTCCTGAAGAGCCTGACACATTCCCCACCATGGATCCTGCCTCTAGTCCCTCTTCTGTTGTCCCAGCACAACTACAAAACCCTTCACAGCCATCTCAAAACTCTAAATCTAGCTACATGGAGAATTCCTTGATTTCCCAACAGTTTCTACTCTCCAAGGAAGTGCAGGATGTCATCTTGGAGGCCAGAAGACCCTCTACTAGAAAGGCCTACTCCGCCAAATGGAAACGATTTTGTGCCTGGAATCAAGAAAAGGGACAGAATCCTTGGGTAGTAAATATACCTCAAATTTTACAGTACCTAGCTGAGATGTTAAACAATGGACTTTCCTTCTCCTCCATCAAGATCCACGCTTCAGCCATTTCTGCACAATACAACACAGATCCTCCTTTATTCTCTCACCCTCTCTTAAGGCAGTTCCTCAGAGGGGAAAGGAATATAAAACCCCCAAGGAAACCACCAGTCCCTGTTTGGGACCTCAACTTCGTATTGGAAAAGCTGACCCTTCCTCCCTTTGAGCCAGCATCTTCAACAGAGTTACAGTACTTGTCATGGAAAACAGCCATTCTTCTGGCTATCACCTCAGCACGCAGGGTTTCGGAGCTACAGGCCCTCATGGCTGTGCAACCGTTCATCATTTTCCATCAGGACAGAGTTTCCTTATGAACCAACCCTACCTTTATGCCAAAGGTAGTATCCAGTGTAGCTTTGAATCAGACTATCCACTTACCTACCTTTTATCCTAATCCACAAAACAAAGGGGAAAGATTACTACATTCCTTGGACATTCACAGACAACTTCGTTACTATTTGGACAGAACAAGGCCATTCAGGAAATCTGAGCAACTCTTTGTGTCCTATGCTGCAGGTGCTCAGGGAAAGGCTATTTCCAAACAGACAATTTCAAAATGGATAGCCCACTGCATACGCTTTTGTTACTCATTTCATGGAAAAACTGTGCCTGCATGCATCAGATCCCACTCCACCAGAGCCACAGCTACCTCTGCAGCCTTCCTCAGGGGGGTCCCTACCAAGGACATTTTGGAAGCAGCCACCTGGAGTTCAGGGCACACTTTCTCCAAGCACTATCACCTCCCACTATACTCAAAATCTAGAGCGGGCTTTGCCACAGCAGTCCTGCAGGACATCCTAGTCCCTCCTAGTTCCACTTAGTGCCTACCACCCTTACTTAGCTTTGGGATTCTACCCATCTGTTATGACTGCAGCTGTATGCACGATGAACATAGTACAGTTTTGTACCTACCATAAATGTAGATGTTCGAGGGCTCATACAGCTGCAGTCCAGGTTTCCCTCCCTCCATCCCCTCTTAGGACAGGCCTTATGACAAACATTTTTCATATAACCTTTTTGGGGTATTCTTTTATGGTGTATTTGCTTGCAACTATTGTTTTTGATTTATCAACATTGCATCTTTGCATAACATTATGTTTGCCTTCCTTCTGGGGGCACCTGACATCTGGGGCAAGAAAAACTTTAGAAAATGGCGTCGGCTGCCTCTTTTATACTCCTGCCGCACTGACGTCAGGGAAGAAGCGACAACAACCGACGCCGGGCCTAGACTTTGGAATTCGGCCGACCGAGGACCCGCCTGACGGCAGGATAACCCCATCTGTTATGACTGCAGCTGTATGAGCACTCGAACATCTACATTTATGGTAGGTACAAAACTGTACTTTATGTAGGGATTTATGCCTTGTTCTGAGATTTTATCAACAATACCTGAGTGGGGTGTTGTATCAAATGCCTTTGCCAGGTCAGGGTAGGCGGTATGCACTATTTTCCCGTCATCCATAGCTATGATAATGCTCTCAAGCAAGTCTATCAGATTAAGTAGGCTCGATCTACCCTTAACAAAGCCAAACTGCGATCATTTCCGTGATAATTCATTCCATGGCTTTGCTTATTAGACTTGTCAGACTAATGCTTCTGCAGTTCCTGAGGTCAGTTGATAGTCCACCATTTTGAAGAGGGATGACTGTTGTGGCCTTCAGTTCACCTGACAAGTAACCTGTTTTGAGGCTGTAGTTGAAGAGTGCCTCAAGTGGTCCTACTAGGTCATGTTTTAGACTATTTAGGAAGCAATCAGGGATATTGTTGGGTCCCACCGAAGTAGTGTTTTGGGCTTAGCATGCACCTGCAGGACCTGCATACTGTTGATAGTGTGTGGGGGGGGGTGTCGCTAGAAGGGATTTAGAAGGTCAGTGAGGGTGAAGTTAGAGCTAAATTTATCAGCCAATAGATTTGCTATGTCACCCTGGTCAGTACAAAGTGATGGAACACAAAACAAAAATCACATATAACAACGAACATAAAAATATGGT